>NC_088804.1:8012507-8030507 GCF_011386835.1 Chrysemys picta bellii | reverse complement strand
GTATTGAGTCATTATTTCTTGGGACATGGTAGCTCTGGGGCAGGAGGCTCCCCTCTGAACTCCCAGGTCTCAACAGGTGACTGACGTCAGGACAAGAAACACAAGAATCAAGGGAGGCAGGGTATCTAATGGCTAGGACTCCGGGATCCCGTTCCTGGCTCTCTGCTAGACTCCATGTGTCTCTTTTGGCAAGTCACTTCTCCTTTCTGTGTCTAAGGCCTGGTCTACACTACAAGTTTAGGTCGACTTTAGCAGCGTTAAATCGAATTAAGCCTGGACACGTTCACACGACGAAGCCCTTTCTTTCGACCTAAGGGGCCCTTTAAACCGGTTTCTTTACTCCACCTTCGAGGGGATTAGCAATAAAATCGGCCTTAGAGGGTTGGAATTGGCGTAGTGTGGACGGAATTCAACGTTATTGGCCTCTGGGAGCTATCCCACAGTGCTTCATTGTGACCGCTCTGGACAGCGCTCTCAACTCAGATGCACTGACCAGGTAGACAGGAAAAGCCCCGCAAACGTTTGAATTTCATTTCCTGTTTGCCCAGCGTGGAGAGCACAGGTGACCATACAGAGATCATCAGCACAGGTAACCGTGATGGAGTCCCAGGATCGCAAAAGAGCTCCAGTTTGGACCGAACGGGAGGTATGGGATCTGCTCGCCATATGGGGAGATGAATCAGTGCTAGCTGAACTCTGTAGCAGTAAATGAAATGGCAAAATATTAGAAAAGGTCTCCAAGGCCATGAAGGACAGAGGCCATAACAGGGATGCACAGCAATGCCGTGTGAAAATTAAGGAGCTAAGGCAAGCCTACCACAAAGCCAGAGAGGCAAACGGAAGGTCTGGGGCAGAGCCACAAACATGCCGTTTCTACGCGGAGCTGCATGCCATGCTAGGGGGTGCAGCCACCACTACCCAAACCGTGTGCTATGACTCCATCATTGGAGAAACACACAGGGAAGAGGGTTCAGGGTACAAGGAAGAGGAGGATGAAGATAATGTAGATAGCTCACAGCAGCAAGGAAGCGGAGAAACCGGTTTCCCCAACAGCCAGGATATGTTTATCACCCTGGACCTGGAGCCAGTAACCTCCGAACTCACCCAAGGTGTGCTCCCAGACCCTGAGGGCACACAGGGGACCTCTGGTGAGTGTACCTTTTTAAATATTACACATGGTTTAAAAGCAAGCGTGTTTAATGATTGATTTGCCCTGGCAATCACGGCCAGTACAGCTACTGGAAAAGTCTGTTAACATGTATGGGGATGGAGCGGAAATCCTCCAGGGACATCTCCAGAAAGCTCTCCTTCATGTACTCCCAAAGCCTTTGCAAAAGGTTTCTGGGGAGGACTGCCTTATCCCATCCGCCATGGTAAGACACTTTACCACGCCAGGCCAGTAGCACATAGTCTGGAATCATTGCATAACAAAACATGGCAGCGTATGGTCCCGGTGTTTGCTGGCATGCAGACAACATCCATTCCTTATCGCTCTTTGTTATCCTCAGAAAAGTGATATCATTCACAGTCACCTGGTTGAAATGGGGTGATTTTATTAAGGGGACATTCAGAGGTGCCCGTTCCTGCTCGGCTGAACAGAAATGTTCCCCGCTGTTAGCCACGCAGTGGGGGGGGAGGGGTGAAGTGATCATCCCAGAGAATTGGGTGTGTGGGGGGAGGAGGGTTAGTTGGGTTTGTGCTGCATGTTAACCCGGAAACCCCAGCCCCTCCTTTTACATTACAAACCCATTTTAAATGACCAACCCAATGGGTGCTTGGTATGGGAAATGAGGGCGCTACTGTTTGAAACCATTCCCACATGTTAAGAAGGTTAAAAGAGCCAAGACTGTGGCTTACCATGGTTGCCTTCAAGCTGAAATCTGTTGCCTGGCACTGCGTGAGTGATCTCTCACACCAAACCAGCAGGCCCTCAATAGAAGAGGAAAAATGCGACCTTGTAACGAAAGCACATGTGCTGTGTAATGTGAACAGCAAAATTTAACATGAAAGTGTATCCATTGTTCTCTAAAATTGTCTTTTTTAACCACCTCTCCCTTCTCCACCAGCTGCAAATGTTTCTCCTTCGCAGAGGCTAGTGAAGATTAGAAGGAGAAAACGGCGGCCTCAGGATGACATGTTCACGGAGCTCCAGATGTCCTCCCACGTTGACAGAGCACAGCAGAATGCATGGAGGCAGTCAATGTCAGACTACAGAAAAGCACAGTATGAACGAGAGGAGAGGGGTGAAATATTGGAACGGCCTTCCGAGGGAAACGGTGGGGGCGAGGGACCTGTCTGGTTTTAAGATTAAGTTAGATAAGTTTATGGAGGGAATGGTTTAATGGTAAAACATATTAGCCAAGGAATACCAAGCAACGGCAGGTAAATAGTATAATGGCTAACAGGGGTCAGGCTGGAGACTCTTGCCTACGTGCTCGGGGTCTTACTGATCGCCATATTTGGGGTCGGGAAGGAATTTTCCTCCAGGGTAGATTGGCTGAGGCCCTGGAGGTTTTTCGCCTTCCTCCGCAGCATGGGGCAGGGATCGCTAGCAGGAGGGTTCTCTGCCAATTGAAGTCACTAAAACACAGGATTTGGGGACTTCAACAGCAGAGTCAAGGGAAGGGGTAGGAATGGTCTTGTGGCCTGCAGCATGCAGGGGGTCAGACCAGATGATCATAATGGTCCCTTCTGACCTTAAAGTCTATGAGTCTATGAGGTGGCAGGCTGAATCGCGGGATGAACAGAGCAAGTGGCGGGCTGAAGATGATAGGTGGCGTCAGCTTGCAGACAGAAGGCAAGAGTCGATGCTCCGGCTGCTGGAGCATCAAACTGATATGCTCCAGCATATGGTTGAGCTGCAGGAAAGGCAGCAGGAGCAGAGACCGCCGCTACAGCCCCTGTGTAACCAACAGCCCTCCTCCCCAAGTTCCATAGCCTCCTCACCCAGACGCCCAAGAACACGGTGTGGGGGCCTCCGGCCACCCAGTCACTCCACCCCAGATGATTGCCTGAGCATCAGAAGGCTGGCCTTCAATAAGAGTTAAAGTTTTAAACTGCAGTGTGTCCTTTTCCTTCCCTCCTCCCCCACCCATCCCGTGCTACCTTGGCAATTATCCCCCTAGTTGTGTGATGAATTAATAAAGAATGCATGAATGTGAAGTAACAATGACTTTACTGCCTCTGCAAGCAGTGCTCGAAGGGGGGAGGGGAGGGTGGGATGGTTGGTTTACAGGGAAGTAGAGTGAACTGGGTGGGGCAGAGGATTCATCAAGGAGAAACAAACAGAAGTTTCACACCGTAGCCTGGCCAGTCACAAAACTCGATTTCAAAGCTTCTCTGATGCACACCGCGCCCTGCTGTGCTTTTCTAATCACCCTGGTGTCTGGCTGTGTGTAATCAGCGGCCAGGTGATGTGCCTCAACCTCCCACCCCACCATAAATGTCTCCCCCTTACTCTCACAGATATTGTGGAGCGCACAGCAAGCAGCAATAACAATGGGGATATTCTTTTCGCTGAGGTCTGAGTGAGTCAGTAAGCTGCGCCAGCGCGCTTTTAAATGTCCAAATGCACATTCTACCACCATTCAGCACTTGCTCAGCCTGTAGTTGAACAGGTCCTGACTCCTGTCCAGGCTGCCTGTGTACGGCTTCATGAGCCATGGGATTAAGGGGTAGGCTGGGTCCTCAAGGATAACTATAGGCATTTCAACATCCCCAACGGTTATTTTCTGGTCCGGGAAGAAAGTTCCTTCCTCCAGTTTTTGAAACAGACCAGAGTGCCTGAAGACGTGAGCATCATGTACCTTTCCCAGCCATCCCACGTTGATGTTAGTGAAACGTCCCTTGTGATCCACCAGAGCTTGCAGCAGCATTGAAAAGTACCCCTTGCGGTTTATGTACTCGGTGGCTTGGTGGTCCAGTGCCAAGATAGGGATATGGGTTCCGTCTATTGCCTCACCACAGTTTGGGAATCCCATTGCAGCAAAGCCATCCACTATGGCCTGCACGTTTCCCAGAGTCACTACCCTTGATAGCAGCAGGTCTTTCATTGCCCTGGCAACTTGGCTCACGGCAGCCCCCACAGTAGATTTGCCCACTCCAAATTGATTCCCAACTGACCGGTAGCTGTCTGGCGTTGCAAGCTTCCACAGGGTTGTCACCACTCACTTCTCAACTGTGAGGGCTGCTCTCATCCTGGTATTCTGGCGCTTCAGGGCAGGGGAAAGCAAGTCACAAAGTTCCATGAAAGTGCCCTTATGCATGCGAAAGTTTCGCAGCCAGTGGGAATTGTCCCACACCTGCAGCACGATGCAGTCCCACCAGTCTGTGCTAGTTTCCCAGGCCCAGAATCGGCGTTCCACGGCATGAACCTGCCCCAGTAACACCATGATTTGCATATTGCTGGGGCCTGCACTTTGTGAGAGGTCTATGTCCATATCAATTTCCTCATCACTCTTGTCGCCGCGCTGCAATCACCTCCTTGGCTGGTCCTGGTTTTGCTTTGAAATGTCCTGACTCTCCATATACTCCAGGACAATGCGCGTGGTGTTCAGAGTGCTCATAATTGCTGCGGTGATCTGAGTGGGCTCCATGATCCCAGTGCTATGGTGTCTGGTCTGAAAAAAGGTGTGAAACTAGTATCTGATGGACGGAGGGAGGGAGGGGCGAGTGACGACATGGCGTACAGGTACAGGGAATTAAAATCAACAAAGGTGGCTGTGCATCAGGGAGAAACACAAACAACTGTCACACAGAATGGCTCCCCCAAAGATTGAACTCAAAACCCTGGGTTTAGCAGGCCATTGATTTCACGGAGGGAGGGGGAAGCAAATGAATACAGAACAAATCTATTTTTTACATCTTAAGCTGGCAGACGACGGTGCAGCATGACTGATAGCCCTCGGCATCTTCTGGGTGCTTGGCAGAAAATACTGGGCGCTTAGCAGAAAATAGCATACTACGACTGATAGCCATCATCGTCGAGACTGTTCGATAGGACTGAGCATGTCTGCCCAGATGCCCATGATTGACAGCCACTGCAGTACGACGACGACGGATATCAATCGTAATATACCATCTTCTACCAAAAGGCAAGGGGCTGCTGCTGTGTGCAATGCAGCCCCATGTCTGCCAGCCCCACGTCTGCCAGCACCCAGGTCGCCGATGAAGGCTACCAGTCATACTGCACCATCTACTGCCAAAAGGCAATTAGCTGCTGCTGTGTAGCAATGCAATACCACGTTTGCCGGCACCCAGATGACATATGTCGATGGTGAGCTGAGCTGAGCTGAGCTGAGCGGGCTCCATGCTTGGCGTGGTATGTTGTCTGCACAGGTAACCCAGGTAAAAAGGTGTGAATCGATTGTCTGCCGTTGCTGTGACGGGGGAGGGAGGTGCCTGACGACATGTACCCAGAACGCCCCGCGACACTGTTTTTCATCATTCAGGCATTGGGATTTCAACCCAGAATTCCAGTGGGCGGCAGAGACTGCAGGAACTGTGGGATAGCTACCCACAGTGCAACGCTCCGGAAGTCGACGCTAGCCTCGGTACTATGGACGCGGTCCGCCGACTTCATGCACTTAGAGCATTTTATGTGGGGGGACACACAATCGGCTGTATACAACCGATTTCTATAAAATCGGCTTCTATAAATTCGACCTAATTTCGTAGTGTAGACATACCCTCAGATTCTCCCATCTGTAAAATGGAGCTAATACTAGTGACCCCTCTGTGCTCACTTAGGACACGGCTTTCCGCTCCTGTGATAGGGCGTGGGGCTGGTGGGAGTGTTCCTAACAGGGTTCACCTGCGCTGGGACCTCACTCTGCTATGACCCCATTTTCACTTCAAATCCCCACACGAATGGGCAGGTGGACGGGGGTGGGGCTGCTTTAAAATAGATGGAGACCCTGCTGGGAAGAGCAGTGACCCACCGAGCTGCCTTAAGGAGGGGCTGGTCAAGCTGTGATCTCGGCTACACGCCCTGGCACGTGAGAGCTTCCCTGGAGAGGGATTTCAAGGAAGCTCAGTTTGGGGAGAACCAAAGCAAAAACTTTCAGCTTCCCTCAGGGAAGGGTCTTGTCAATTCTTGTGAGCCCCTCCCCCCTCACACCACCACTACCTATCCCCACTATAGTGATCTCAGCTATACTGGTGCTGTCGGGGTCCTTCACCAGAGTTCACTTCCCTCTACTTCAGCTTCAGCCAAGATCCCCCTCAATGCCGCCTCTTGCTGGGAAGTCTCCACAGTGCCATCCCTTTGCAAAGTCCTCGGTGGAGAGGATGACAGGACCCCTGAGCGGAGTTCTTGCCACCAGGTAGGAGCCTTGTTCCCCTCAGTCTCCGTTCAGTCCCATTATCTGACCAACTTGGGGTTCGGGTACAGTCCCAGGGAGAACCCAAAACCTCATGGAGGGTTTCAGGTAAAGCTTAGGAAGAGTTCATGAGCTGTACTTCCCCTGTTTGCTGACAGAGGGCGGCAGAGTTCCTTCTCTGAACAGTTTCTGTCTATGGAATTCTGGGTAAACAGCTGATGGAGCAGGTGTTGGCTGCTCTTTCCCCCCTTCACCAATGGGTGGCGGTAGTGAGCTGCATAACATCTGTGTTTCAGACTGCTGGGCACACACATTGCATGGGCTGGTAGCTGTGAGCTCTGCTACCAGTGCCACAGAGTTCCAGTACCAGGGTGACTGACACTCGTAAAACACAGACAAGGAGGGTGAGGCAGGTAATCTCTTATTGAACCAACTTTTGCTGCCTTTCAAGCTCCACAGAGCTCCTCAGGTCACAAGAAGCTGGAAAGCTTCTCTTCCACCATCAGAACTTGGTCCAGTAAAAGATATTACCTCACGCATCTTGTCTGTCTCATCCTGCGACCCACACAGCTGCAACAACACTCCTGAACCGGATAAGTTAGATTCTGGTCCAGTGGATGGATTGGTGCATACAGCCTGAAAGAAAATTGTACAGGGACTTTGGGGCTAGACCTGGTCAGAAACTGTTAAATATCTTCCACAAACTTTTGAAAGGAACAAATGAATCTTTCTGTGATGTCTTTGGATTTTTAGGGAAATATTTTTTGTTTTTACATTTTTCAGATTTCAAAAACTGAATTTTTTGGCTCTCCTGCAATTTTTTTTTAAATGAAACTCTTTACTGACATTGTTTCCAAAATAACTTTCTTCAGAAAATGTTTGAACAAAGTTTGACTAGCTCCACTGTAGCTCAAGCATTCTCTCCTGCCTCATTTGAGCACTGGGCCACTTGCAGCTTGGTGCTCGGTCTACTGTGAGGTCACTGGACCAGATCCACCAAGATATTTAGACTCCTAATTCCTGGTGATTTCAACAGGAGTTCAGGGCCTAAATACCTTTTGAGGTTACAGACACTGTCCCATTCTGATTCTTCAGTCCTCCAAAGTGTTGTGCCAAAACCAGGGTAGGAAAAATCTGCTATTTCAAGAGTGAAATGCAAACAAGAAAAACCTTGTCCCAGATCACAAACCGCGTTATGTTCGCTTCTCAAGTGAGCTCACAATGCCCCAGTGATGTCGGAAAGTGCAGTTAATCCTAAGTAACAGGCTGGGAAAGGGATAAAGTGTTAAGGCTGATGGGAGAAAAGGATGTATCTATAGTAACTTACCAGTATCTTAAGATGCAGGAGACTGGTTCCAGTGTCAGTCATGGGAGGCAGTGATCTGCCAGCAATAATTCTGCCTGTGGTCAAAGAAGGCGGCTATTAAATGCCCAGTGACATTATGTGCTGAAGTGTCACAACTTTGAACCTGGAAACTGCTCCCCTCCCCTGTGGTCATGTTACATCCCAGCAGCAATCAGGGGCAAGGGGTTAACTGACTGGGCTCTAAGGCTGGCCAATGGGAGAGTGAGGTGACTCTCTCCTGAAGCTATTGACACAGCCCATGCAGAAGGGGAGGTTTAGCAACAAGCAGGCTGTGGAGAGGAGACCCTGGAGGACTCTGCAGCACAAATGGCATTTGTAGCTGCTGCTGGTGGTACCCCTTGTGGGGGGAGAGGCAGAGAAGTGATGGGCTTTCCCTGTGCTAGATTCGGGAAGGAGCAGTGACTGCCCAATAAAAGGGCATTAGTTGAATTTCCCAAAATAATGTCTCTAAATAACCAGTTCTGTTATTTTTGAAGTTTATTTAGGGTTCATGAAAAGGGGTTTCCCTGACCCAGGTGCAGCTCAGGGCTCTGTGGGGGGCTGTGGGGACCCAGGTGCAGCCTCCAGGGCCAAGGTGAAAGCAGTGATCCTCTGCAGAAGGGGAAATGGGGCATCTGTTTTGTGGTACCCTATACTGAGCACAGGAGATGACCTCGAATGACTGGAGGCTGCAGGATGGAGTTACCGATGGTGCAGCGACAGAAGGAGCAGCTGTCTGCAGAACATCAGGCCACTGGGGAGCGGAGGGGTGGCTAGATCCTGATGGTCAGGAGCTTGAGGGAGAGCTAGAGACACTGCGTGCAGAGACCTCGAAACCCTGGAGAAGATGAAATTCTATAGACCGACTGAAACTAAGATAGGCATTAAGGAGTGTGGGGCACTTGGAGAATATGGCTATATGACTATGATAGATGGAGTCTATTTTGGGTTGGGGGTGAGAGCAGTCCAGAGGGGGCCTCACAAGTAAGGGAAAAGGCAGGATTTTGTGGAGGGGGGGAAGGTATGTCACTCGGTGGCTGGCACCTGGAACTGAAGTAGGTCCTGCACCCCTGTTGGGCCAATGAAGGGGGCCAGGCAGCACCTGGGGCTATAAGGGGCAGGGGGCATTCCTGAGAGGGAGGGGCTGTGAGGAGGAACTGGCTGAGGGAGACTGGGGTAGGAAATGGCAGGAAACATCTGCCAGAGGCCCCTGAGATGCAGAAAGTGAGCACCATGATCTGGGGGGGGGGAGGTTACAATCAAATAAATCCCTGATCTGACCTTCCTCCCCCCACACTCAGTTTGGGTTCATGTTGCCAAATAGAAGCTGAAATGAGGAGATTGTTGCAAAACCAAGACCACGGCCTTCCCCATTTTGCTCTTCTCTAATGTTAGGTCCCCTCCTGCACCGCTGTTGGTGAGCGACACCTAAAGTTCACGTGGTATCTTTGCACAGGATATCGCATCCTCCCTCCAACCGCCTTCCCAAAATACGAGTCACTCCTATTGACTTCACCTGGGAGAGGCTGTCTCCCTGCAGGGAGAATTGGGCCCCGATGGCTTTCAGGCGGCTGGGTTTATAGAGGTTTGAGACCCTACAACAACGTTTTGAGCATTCCCCTGTGGTTTGGGTTCCGTGCGGCTGGGAAGCTGATGGGGGAGGGGCAGGAAGTGGACACAGAAGTAACATGGTGCTGGCCCCTCTCCCTCATCTCATCCCCTCCAGCCGCGTGCTACGAACCCCAACTGACCCTGTCCCGTGTCCCCTGGTCGTGCTCCCCGTCCCCCGGGGCAGATCATGGAGTTCTGATTTCCCAGAGTGCCTGCAATGAGATCGACAGACCCCCCCCCGCCAGGCAGTACAGGGGGAATGAGCGCTTGTGGGCCAAACCAGCACCACCGAGAGGTGCCAGACTGGGGGGAGGTTAAAAGAGAAGAGCGCTCAGCTGGAGCAGACTGCAGGGGACAGCAGGCTTCTGGCTCCCAGCTCCTGGGAAATGCTGGCTGAAGAAGGTAAGAGCTTCTTGGATGCCGATGGCTGCCCCTTGCTCCAGAGGGGCCAGGGCTGAACCCGCCCTGGGGGACTATTATTCGCTGCTAGGCTGTGAGGCCAGTTCGGGTGCTCAGGAAACGGTGGCCCCACCATGCCAATGGAAGAGTTGTTCTGGGGTCATTGACCACCCCTTTCAGAGCTGCTCCTCGGTGGTTTGGACAGAGGGGCTCTTACCACCAGAGCAGCCGGGCAGAGCGCTTGGATGTGGCCGACCAAAGGCCTTGCCCTGGCCCCTCCGGGCATCCTGAGAGAGGAACATGGTAACAGTGTCGCTGTGCTTCCTGCTTTCCCCTCGACCGGTGCACCTGGCCATTTCCCCTCCTCGTCGCTGGGGGGCCGCGCACACAGCTTTCCCTCTCTGGGATGGTGGGCTGTTCTTCCCGTGCTGGGGCCCTGTTGGGGTGGCAGAGCGACATGGGGCCATGCTGGCACTGGGGGGGAGCAGTTCACCTGGGAGGGACTCTGCCCTGCTGCGTGGCTGGGAGCATGGGCATGGCAGAGGGGCACAGAACAGGTTTATAGAAAAGGCAAAAGACGAAGGGAGACATGTTCTCGGACGGATTTTATTGTCTGTCTGTTTCTAAATGGCCCAAAGGGCTGGTCCCTGCTCGATGCCCCAGAGGAAGGCGAAAAACCTCCAGGGTCTCTGGCCAATCTGCCCTGGAGGAAAATTCCTTCCTGACCCCAAACATGGCGATCAGTTTCACCCTGTGCATGCGAGCCAGGACCACAGTGGGGAAAGGACCCACTGGTCACTATGATTACACACCATACCCCAGGCTCCTCCAGAGTATTGTCTGTGTCCCAGCACTAACCAGCCTCCAGTGGTTTTTCTTTGCTTACATCCCAGCAGATGGGACAAGCGGCTCCCCTTAGCCCAAGAGGTGCCCCAGGCAACTTTTGAACATTGTTTCATGAATACTGTCCATGCTGGCTGTGTTTCCTTCATCTGAAAGTAAAACCAAAGCCACTGATGTCACTCAGAAATGACAAGCAGGTTCATCACCTCCTGAAAGATGAATCTTCTGACATCTGCCATCCCACTCAGCTCCTCTTAGATCTTGAGATGTGTGGTCAGCTGTAACAAACCCTTTGACACAACATAAGTTAGCAATTTTGTGGCGCTCAGGGTATGCTCATTTGTTAGACTTAAGAAATGCTTCTCTTACCTCTCCTTTGAGCCAATTCTGTTGCTTTATTGAATGAAGGGTCTTTTTCATGGTTTCATATTTTGAGATCCAATTGTCCTTTCAAGTGTTGGATCTGTTCAGCTCCATTCCTATTCCCTTCTACTCCAGTACTGAGCCTCTGTAACTCTTCTCCTGAAAAGACACATCAGCTCAGAAACTAGTTCCTGGAAAGCACAGCCGTGGCTGTAGAGATCAGCATTTGCTTATTATCAGATTTACAGGCCCACAAATGTACATGATGCATCATGATCTGTTCCATTTGGCAATAAGAGAATCCGAAACGCTCACCTCCTAGTCAGTGATGGGCTGCTGCATTGTGGGTTTGTAACTTGATAAGTGATTATCTTCCCATTCTAGTTAAGGAAGGCAACTTTGTTTTCTCTGCAGATCTGGCAACATGTGTTCCTAAGACATATGACTGCTTATAGTCCTCAATCCCTAGGAGATCAGATCAGCTGCATTTCTTTCACCTGAAGGGAAACCAGATCCATCAATTTCTCCATTAGGAGGGGAGTCCCTTACCTCATGGCAGCAGTGCTGAGTTTAGCTTGTTTCCTTTCTGTAGATATCACAGAGCTTCTAGGAACTTCCCGAAGTTGTCACACCCTCAACATTCAAATCAGCTGCATTTCTCTCATCTGAAAGTATAAGAGGATCTATTCATTTCCACGTGAATGTTAAAGAAACGTGCTTTTTTCCTTACGAACGGACATGCCTGGTTCAGCAAGTTGCATTTGCATTCATCCCTTCTAGAACAAAACAGCCCTCTGGTTTCCTTCCATCTGGAGATAAGATGTGACCTGTTAATTTGCGCTGTAAGTGTTGCTTTAGCACAAGATTCATTTGACAACCAGGGAAACGTAAATGCTTACCTCCATGTCTGTGATGTTCTCCTGACTTACTTCAGATTCAGATTTGTTACTAGCTGAACTATTTGATGTGACTAGTTTTTTTTGTTTTGTTTCTCCTTGAAATAACAGCATCTTGTCACTGCAGTCCTCAATGGATTGAGCACCTGGCAAGTCCAAGTTGCTTTGTCTTGCATCTGCTTTTCATATTCTCCCCATGACAAGTAAGGTCCACCATAGATCTTCTCCCTGAAGAAAAATCCACACCACTTGATATACCAGTCTCCAAACATCCATGAGTTTTTCTTACCTCCTTGCCTGGGACAGCCACTTACCCTCACTTCTCCCTGGTAGGAATGACCTCCTAGTCTGTTCATATCTCATATTAGAAAAACCTGCAATCAATGTTTGACAGAATTATTTATTATTACTCATTACCAGCTATGAAGGGTCATCAATGGAGAAGGTTCCTTACCATCCAGATCATTAAGCTTCTAGAGACCTTTCCGTGCTCACCTACTTGTCAGCAACGTTCTACCGCAAGACGTTGATTCTTAGAGGTACAGCCAGATACCCTCGCTAAAACTTGAAGCATATAAGTGGCTGCTTGTCTTTTTCTGAACTAGAAGTAAAAGATGCTTTTCTTCTCTGTGGCCAGGTCTTACCTGGCTGACCTTTTTTCTTAAATTCAGCAGCCTCTTATAATCCTCCCTTTAATTGGAAGAGCTTCATTTCATCTGAAAATAGAAAGACAGCCTTTAATTCCTGCCCCCATGCTGTGAGGAGGTGCCTTCCTTACCTCTTGATAGAAATGATCAGTTCCACTTTTTTCTTGACATTTGATAAATAAGCAACAATGATCACTTCTGTATAAAATAGAATCGGTTGGAAAATTTATCTCTGCAAATGCGAGAGCAGCTGAAATGCTCATCTTCACACTCTGGTTAGCTGCACTTTTTGGAAGGAAAAAGGAGCAAAGATCATCATCATTAGTTAGAATTACTGACTACTTACATCTGAAACAGTAGCTCCCATTTTTATTGCTTTATAAAGTAAAACAACTTCTTGTGCTCTTTAGAGATGAAGATTTCATCCGTTACATTTCCTCCACCTGAAAGTATGACCAGAATCATTTACTATTATGGGAATGGCGTATTGTATTTCTTACCTCCTTAAAAGGATGGATCAGCTAATTCCTGGATTGAACAAGTGGCAAGTCCATGTTGCTTTGTCTTGCATCTGCTTTTCATACTCTCCCCATGACAAGTCAAGTCCACCCAGAAAGTAAAATCCACACCACTTGATATACACATGGATGGTTGGAGACTGGTATTTCTTACCTCCTTGCCCGGGACAAGAAACTTTCATTCACTTCTCCCAGGTAGGAATGACCACCTGGTCTGTTCATATCTCATATTCGAAAAACCTGCAATCAATGTTTGACAGAATTGTTTATTATTACTCATTACCAGCTAAGAAGAGTAATCAATGGAGAAGGTTCCTTAGCATCCAGATCATTAAGCTTCTAGAGACCTTTCCGTGCTCACCTACTTGTCAGCAATGTTCTACCGCAAGACTTTGATTCTTAGAGGAACAGCCAGCTACCCTGGCTAAAATTTGAAGCCTATAAATGGCTGCTTGACTTTTTCTGAACTAGAAGTAAAAGATGCTTTTCTTCCCTGCGGCCCGGTCTTACCTGGCTGACTTATTTCTTAAATTCAGCAGGCTCCCTTTAATTGGAAGACCTTCATTTCACCCGAAAATAGAAAGTGAGCCTTTAATTCCTGCCCCCATGCTGTGAGGAGGTGCCTTCCTTACCTCTTGATAGAAATGTTCAGTTCCACTTATTTCTTGACCTTTCATGAATAAGCAACAATGATCACTTCTGTACAAACAGGATCGGTTGGACAATTTATCTCTGCAAATTTGAGACCAGGTGAAATGCTCCTCTTCACACTCTGGTTAGTTGCACTTTTTGGAAGGAAAAAGGAGCAAAGATCATCATCATTGCTTAGAATTACTGACTACTTACATCTGAACAAGTAGCTCCCATTTTTATTGCTTTATTCAGTAAAGCAACTTCTTGTGCTCTTTAGAGATGAAGATTTCATCAGTTACATTTCCTCCACCTGAAAGTATGACCAGAATCATTTACTATTATGGGAATGGTGTATTGCATTTCTTACCTCCTTAAAAGGATGGATCAGCTAATTCCTGGATTGAGCAACTGGCAAGTCCGTGCTGCTTTGTCTTGCGTCTGCTTTTCATACTCTCCCCATGACAAGTCAAGTCCACCACAGTTCTTCTCCCAGAAAGTAAAATCCACACCACTTGATATACACATGGATGGTTGGAGACTGGTATTTCTTACCTCCTTCCCCAGGACAACCTCTTATCCTCACTTCTCCCTGGTAGGAATGTCCACCTGGTCTGTTCATATCTCATATTTGAAAAACCTGCAATCAATGTTTGACAGAATTGTTTATTATTACTCATTACCAGCTATGAAGAGTCATCAATGGAGAAGGTTCCTTACTATCCAGATCATTAAGCTTCTAGAGACCTTTCCGTGCTCACCTACTTGTCAGCAATGTTCTACGGCAAGACTTTGATTCTTAGAGGTACAGCCAGCTACCCTGGCTAAAACTTGAAGCATATAAATGGCTGCTTGCCTTTTTCTGAACTAGAAGTAAAAGATGCTTTTCTTCCCTGTGGCCAGGTCTTACCTGGCTGACTTTTTTTCTTAAATTCAGCAGCCTCCCTTTAATTGGAAGACTTTCATTTCACCTGAAAATAGAGAGTCGTTAATTCCTGCCCCCATGGTGTGAGGAGGTGCCTTCCTTACCTCTTGATAGAAATTATCAGTTCCACTTACTTCTTGACATTTGATAAATAAGCAACAAAGATCACTTTTGTACAAACAGGATCAGTTGGACAATTTATCTCTCCAAATGCGAGAGCAGGTGAAATGCTCCTCTTCACACTCTGGTTAGTTGCACTTTTTCTTTGTTACATCCTTGTAGGAAAAACCAACCATTATCCAGGAAGGAAAAAGGAGCAAAGATCACCATTATTGGTTAGAATTACTGACTACTTACATCTGAACAAGTAGCTCCCATTTTTATTACTTTATTCAGTAAAGCAAATTCTTGTGCTCTTTAGAGATGAAGATTTCATCAGTTACATTTCCTCCACCTGAAAGTATGACCAGAATCATTTACTATTATGGGAATGGCGTATTGTAGTTCTTACCTCCCTAAAAAGGATGGCTCAGCTAATTCCTGGATTGAGCAACTGGCAAGTCCATGTTGCTTTGTCTTGCGTCTGCTTTTCATACTCTCCTCTTGACAAGTCTAGTCCATCACAGTTCTTCTCCCAGAAAGTAAAATCCACACCACTTGATATACACATGGATGCTTGGAGACCGGTATTTCTTACCTCCTTGCCTGGGACAACCACTTACCCTCACTTCTCCCTGGTAGGAATGACCACCTGATCTGTTCATATCTCATATTAGAAAAACCTGTAATGAATGTTTGACAGAATTGTTTATTATTACTCATTACCAGCTATGAAGAGTCATCAATGGAGAAGGTTCCTTAGCATCCAGATCATTAAGTTTCTAGAGACCTCTCAGTGCTCACCTACTTGTCAGCAATGTTCTACCCCAAGATTTTGATTCTTAGACGTACAGTGAGCTACACTGGCTAAAACTCGAAGGATATAAGTGGCTGCTTGCCTTTTTCTGAACTAGAAGTAAAAGATGCTTTTCTTCCCTGTGGCCAGGTCTTACCTGGCTGACTTTTTTTCTTAAATTCATCATCCTCCCTTTAATTGGAAGACCTTCATTTCACCTGAAATTAGAAAGAGAGCCTTTAATTCCTGCCTCCATGCTGTGAGGAGGTGCCTTCCTTACCTCTTGATAGAAATGACCACTTATTTCTTGACATTTGATAAATAAGCAACAATGAACACTTCTGTACAAACAGGATCAGTTGGACAATTTATCTCTGCAAATGCGAGAGCAGGTGAAATGCTCCTCTTCACACTCTGGTTAGTTGCACTTTTTCTTTGTTACATCCTTGTAGGAAAAACCAACCATTATCCATGAAGGAAAAAGGAGCAAAGATCCTATTATGGGAATGGTGTATTGTTTTTCTTACCTCCTTAAAAGGATGAATCAGCTAATTTCTTCCTGTAACGTAGAGCCATCTGTCATCCTTGCATCTCAAAATATGACCTGCGCCAAAGATCAATGTTTGACAGAGTATTTTTGTCATGCAATAAATGATTTGTCATTGGATTTATTTTGTAACAGGGAGTATAAATGCTCACCTTCTGTGTGATGAATTGCTGTATTGGTTTATCTTTTTCTCTCCATACAATCAGCTGTTTTGTTAAAAATCGAGTAGGTATAAGTGGCTTCCTTATTCTTGACTAGAACAAGTAACCTCTCAGAAGCTTTGGTTATGTATATTGCTTAATTCTTATGACACTGCTTGTAGCCTTTGACAGCAAAGGATAGATTCACTTCCTTCACCTGAAAACACTCAGATTGGTTAGTTTCCACTCCATTGCTATGAGAAGGTGCATTCCTTACCTCCTGATGGGAACACTTTCTCGTACTACTTCAGTGGTACAATATGAACTTCTGACAGACAAGCTGCAGTGATCAAATAACAGAAATAGGAACAATTGCAATGTCCTCTCTGGAAAGGTAAGAACCAAGCTGATGCCAGCTCTCCGCTATGGACAATTGTACCCTTTCCTTTTTTGAATTGTACAATGCCTGCATTGTTAACCCCTAGTAGTGACAACTGGCTGCTTCTTACCCCCATCCACTTCTGTGCTTCTCCTTTCTCTTCTCTTCTAGCCTCTTTGACAACTCCTTTTTTTGTCTCTCCTCTTCCGTTCCCCTTAGTTCCCTGGTGTTTATCACTAACTTCTTTGATTCCACCCCCCTTATCTGATGCCTCATTTCCACTCCCCCCAGCCTTGTCCCTGCCTTGTTTCCTTCCCCCTTATAAGAATACTTTCCTTCACCCTTCTGTGTCTCACTTTCCCATCTTTAGCAATGGAAACAGGTTTGTCCCAGAAGGTCCTGCTCCACCACCCTAGTCCCTGTACTCAGACCTACAGGCAGCAGCCATGTGCTCTGGGCGACATCCTGGTGTGAAATGCGGCAGCCCCTGGTGGCCGACCCATCAATCACGCATAACAGCAGAGTCAAGGGTGGTCATCACCTCCTCCTTTGGGCAAAGTGACCTGCCCCACATCCCCCAGGGGAGCTGTAGGGGTAAGGCTCTGGCTGGCTCTAAACTCTCAAATGAGTCAAATTACACTTCAGATCTGCAGTCACCAGCTGGGGCTCTGTGACAATGAATTCCAGGGTCATGAACGGCTCCTTTCCCTGTGATTTGGATGGAGTGGGACTTACACAGCCCTCACCTATGGAAGCTTACATAGTTCCCATCCCCTGCCTGTCCCCACCTCTGGGTTTGTCTAGGTCACCATGCCTACAGTGGAATGTTCCACTTCCATCATAATGGGCCAATTCTGAGCAGTGCTGTGTTCCTGCATCTCTCTCTGGAACCAGGGAGAGCTGTGGGTGCCCAGCCTCTCTCGGGACTAACCCTGTTGGCTGCGTTTCATGGCACCGTGCTGTGCCCTCCATCTTGTGTTCTAGGCTGATGGCTGCAGACCCACCAGGGGACTGACAGCCAGTGCCTCCTGTACAAGGGAATCCAGGCAGGGGCTTCAGTGTTAGTGGGAGATGGGCAGATACCAGAACCATCCCTCCACCCTTCCATGATCGCTGGGGGCTCTGATAAAAGGACACCTGTTGTTGGCTGTGTGCCCATACCTTGTCCTGGCTCTGGCCAGGTAGCTGGCCTTGCCGACCTCAGTCAAACTGCCCAAAAGGCAACAGACTCATTCAGTGGCAAAGACGCTTGGCCAGGTTTGATGTCAACAAAGCACTTGTACTAACACCATATAGACTCCGCATGGACCCTACGATATGTACGCCCATGAGAATGGACCAGCTCAGTCAGGAGGTTGGGCTTCTAGAGTTTTCCAGTGAGCAGAGTCAGCTCTGCAAACTCATTCCACCACAACAATTTGTACTTCACTGGCTGGTTTGGGTTCAGTCTGTGCTGTTGTAAGGACAATGTCTGTGAGAACGTGTCAACAGGAAGTGGAGATGAAATAGTTGTTTAGCTATATTGTAGAGGGGAGGTTAATG
>NC_088804.1:7965017-8012007 GCF_011386835.1 Chrysemys picta bellii | reverse complement strand
ATAGAATGGAACATATAGTAAGAAGATATATATACATACAGAGAACATGAAAAGTTGGGAGTTGCCCTACCAATTCTAAGAGGCTAATTAATTTTTTACAATGTGGTAGGCGTGTCGGGACAATGCCACGTCTGGTTTCCGCCTTAGGGCTCTGAACCGCCGACGGGCATGCTCAGGTGTTAGCCCCATTCTAATTCTGGCCTTTTGTTTAAAAGGTTCGTAGTCGTTCATGTGTTCTTTAGGCATTTCATCTGCCACCTCTGCTACAGCCTGGAATGGAACCCACAATTCCTGAGGTCTCTGCTGTCAGCAAATAGCTGTGAAATCCCCTGGCAAAATGTGTGTCTCATCTCCCTCTAGTGCTGGCCCATAGGGAGTATGACAACCTGCTACTGCTATTGGCTCCTCCAGTCGCTCAAGTGGCAGAGGTCTGTGCACGGGATCTCAGGATTTTAACCCTGCTGATGATCCATATTGGTGTCACTATGATGCCACGTGATGGGTCTTCTGTTTTTTACAGTTTGCTTTTTAAAAAACGTAGAAAGTTAGACACCCCCCCCCAAACCTACTTTAAAGGAACACTGTTAACGTTTCAAAGTCAAGCACTGATACCCTAGGGAATGCCAGAGCCCTTGCCTCGCTGAGTGCACAGGATGGACCTACGCTAGGGAATGAACGCAGGTTGTACACTGAGAAAAGCTGTTGTCTGTAGGAGCCCTACCCCATCTGTTGCAGGAGCTGGACGGTGTGATGAATGAGGCGGGGGGTGCAAGAAGAGAAAGGATGGTTTCAAGGGTAAGGCTGTTGACTGCCGCCTGGAGAATTGGATTCTATCCCTGCCTCTGCCCCAGAGTTGCCATGTGGTGCTGGGCAAGTCACTTAAACCAAACTTTTCCCGGGTGGCCACTGAATGTGTGTTCCTCACTTTCTGGGTGCTCAAATGGAGACACTGGGGTCTGATTTGCAGAAGTGCTGAGCGCTCACAGCTGCAACTGAAGTCAAGGAGAGCAGTGCTCTGAACATAGTGCTTTAGAATGCTCAATACTCCAGAAAATCAGGTCCTCGGGGTCTCAAATGCACATACACAATGTATATCCGCGGGTGCTATAAAGCGGATCTCCACAGATTCGCGGGGCTCTAGTGACAGCGAGTGAGACCCACAGGGCCATGGCCAACAACTGGGCCAGGAACCGCAGCGGCGAAAGAAGCAGCATGTCGGGCTGTCATCGCAGGAGCCAGAACCCAGCCCAGGCAGCTCCTCCGGCATGGCTGTACCTCCGCCAGCCCTGCCAGCGGGGCGGGCACTAGACTGACTGGCAGCTGTCTCTGGTCACACTAGTGTGTGCAAGCGGTGTCTCCTGACCGGGAGCATGTGCGCCTGTCTCACTCGTTGTCACTAGAGCCCTGCATGTCTGCGGTATCTGCTTTAGATCCATGGATATCCGCATCTATGGAGATAATTATGTGTCCGCGCAGGGCTCTACTCAAATGGGACACCCAAAATTACTTCCGGCCTTAATCTCTCTAGTCCAGCTCCTCAAAGGTATTTAGGCACCTAACTTGCAATAAAGTCAATGGCTGTTAGGTGCCTAAATACCTTTGAGAACCAGTGCCTCTATGCCTCTGTTCCCATCTGTGAAATGGGGCTAATACCGCCCTCTCATCTCCCAGGGCTGTTGTGAGTATAAACTCATTCATGTCTGTGAAGCACTCAGATACTGGCATGATGAGCGCTATAGAAAAGCCTTTGGGGAAATGAATAATTCTGTTTTCAGAGCAGGGTTTGTATAGTGTGCAGTAAATAAGGCTGGGGCTGGGGGAGGAGCAGTCACACATTGACCAGTGAGGAGAAAACACACTATTGAATAGCTCCTCATTCAGTGAGCACTGTCCATCCTCTGCACCGAGGGAGGCAGAGGACCCATGGAAAAATAGTACATTATCATGCCATTAAAGACTATACCATTGTGCATGCGCACAAGGGGGCTGAACTCAGTTACATGGGCAACCTTAATTGTGGCATTTCCTAACGTTTGAGCGCTTGACTTTGCAACCTAAATAATGTTCTTTTAATGCAGTTCCTTTGTGTGTGATATAAGATATAGTCTGGTGTCACCCATCGATAGTCAACTCATAGCTCTGTCACTGACTGTCACACAACTTTGCCTGTTTTTACTCTTTCCAACAGTGCTAGTGACTCAGGTGGAAGTGGGAGCCTGGAGCTACCATTATGGTAACAAATCTGATTACTCCTGGGAGCTGGCCAGAAACTTTTGCAGGTCATTCTACACTGACCTCGTAGCAATCCAGAACCAGGGGGAAATTGCTTATCTCAACAGTGTCTTACCCCACCATAGAGCATACTACTGGATTGGGCTACGAAAAATAAACAATGTCTGGACGTGGGTTGGCACCAACAAGGCCCTGACGAAGGAGGCTGAGAACTGGGCTAACAAGGAACCCAACAATAAAGGGAAAAACCAAGACTGTGTGGAGATTTACATAAAGAGGGATCGTGATGCTGGAAGATGGAATGATGAGAACTGCCAAAAGAAAAAGAGGGCGCTGTGTTACCAAGGTAACCACCCCACCACTGCCTTTCTCTCTGGATGTGTGGGTCTGTCTAACACGTGTAGGGCTGGGGAGAGTTGCTGGATTGACAGCTCTGGAGAAATAAGTCCCTAATTGTTCATAGAAGAGTGTCAATGGCCCGGCCGCCTCCCATGCCCCCTCGTGGTCTGAGGTTGCTCTGCAAGCCACTCTCGCCTCGCCTGGCTGGAGTCTTTCCCTACTGCCTGGAGTCTGTTCTCCCTGGCTCTCAGCCTTCTTCAGCCCTCTGGCTCGGGCTTCCTTCCAGGCCCAAACCCTGCCCCCGGTGAAGGGTTTCCTGCAGAAGCCTCCTGGCTTGTCTCTCCCTGAGCATCCCCCTTCTCTGAAGCTTCCTGCCACTTGTCCAGGGACATCAGCTGACCCCTGCTCAGCTGTGCCTACCTGGTAACTAGGGTTGGCTGGCCCCAGGCCTCTAGCCCTTAAAGGGCCAGACACGCGGTTACAAAGAGGTACTGTCTGGGCAGAGGAACATCACCCACCCACCTACCTAGAGTGCCTCAACCCTCATGTGCAGGGTCAGTCGGTCTCCATGGCCCACCGAGTCCTGACTTCTCTACGGAGACAGCCACCAAGGGCCTGGTTAGTGCTAGCTGGTGTGAGGCGTTAGTGATATTGTCCCGTGGCCGGCAGCACAGATCTGCACCCGCTTTGCATGTTAGCTGCTGTGTGTAACACCTGTGCCTGGGAGCACTCACTGCTCTCTGTGCCTCGCTGGTTCCTTTGGCTGGGGCGTTAAAGTCCTGCCTTCCACGTTCTCCCTCACAAATGGGCCACGCAGACGGGAGCTGAGCCTGGGCTCTCAATGAGTCTTGCTTTGATCCCTACATTCATCTCATCACAAAGTCCCGTTGTAAATTGACATGCCAGGCGCTTGGTTCCAGGAGCACCTGTTCTGAGCCCTGGGGAGATGCATGGAGTCTCCTTGCCAAAGAGTTACTACCCTCTTCGGAGTGCAATCAGTGCGGGGCGGTGGAGGGGGACAGGGAAGTCAAAGCACAGCCTGATAGCCAAACGTGGCACACGCTGCCCTCTGATCAATGCCTGGGTGTGTCCCCTGCATGCCCAGCATGCAACGCTCCATCTCAATCCAGAGGGCAGCCTACCCGTCCAGGTCAGCGCTGTCCACAGGCAGCGCCTCTGGGTCCACGAGCAGTGTGACCATCTGTGCAAAGCAGCCACTGCCTCCAAGCTTCTGTCAAGGTGCCAATGCCACCTGGCTGGGCAAAGCTTGGGTGCCCAGGATGGTATCTAGGCCCCGAGTGCTCTTGCAGGGCCGGAGCCAAGGCCTTTGAAAGCAGGTTTTTAACCCATGACTTTAACAGGCTCTGACAGAATCCCGCAGTGAAGAAATGCAGCAGGGATGGAGTGCAGTATCCAGGCAGTGGGGTGGGGTCTGCTTGGGCGCTAAGGAGTTGTTAGGGTGGATCCTAACCCAGCTGTATCTCTGCAGCGTTTTGCCAGCGTTCCTCCTGCAGCCAGCGTGGCGAGTGCGTGGAGACCATCGGGAACTACGCCTGTGATTGCTACCCTGGTTTCTCCGGGCCTGAGTGTGAACACGGTAAGGGCAGTCGAACAGGGGCACTAGGGGAGGGAGCCCCGCTGCAGGGCCTGCTACAGTCACTGCATTTACTTTCTGGAGGGTCCCAACTCCCCCTGAGGGCATACCTGGCTCTGTAGAGGGTCGTTGGGGAAGAAGGCCTCTGTCAGGACTTGCAGCTCCTCTGTGCTCGGGTCTGTAAATGGCCCTGGCAGTCCTGGACAGCCCTCGGCTCCCTCAGGGTCTGCAGCAGCCTCCCAGCTCTGTGGGTTTCTTGTCTTGGGTTGGCTGTAGGGTTCCATTGTTGAAGCTGATGGTGGTGTCCAGGAAGTTGATGCTAGTGTGGGAGTGTTCCCCAGAGAGTTTAATGGCTGGGTGGGTGGTGGTTGAAGTTGTGATGGAAATCTGTGTGGGAGTTTAAGCGTTGCATTTTGCTGCGGTTCTGGGAGTACGTCTCCCAGACCCGAGGAAGAGCTTGATGGAGCGAAAGCTCGTCTCTCTCACCAACAGAAGTTGGTCCAATAATAGCTATTCCCTCACCCACCTTGTCTCTCTAATATCCTGGGACTGACACAGCTACAGTGCACTCAGCGTGATGGCATTTCTCTTGGTCTGTGACACAATAATTTGAAACACCGCAGCCCATCAATTCCAACATTGGGGAGGATGGAGGACCTGGTCTGGGGATAATGCTGGAATGAGGATACAGCCAAAGCCCCGAGCATGCAGGGAGAATGGGGGACCCTGGAATGGTGGAAAGGGAGAGAATTAGGGCACAGAATGCTCCTGGCTTGGGGCAGAATTGGGGACTGTGGCATGGAGGGGGGGGGGTGGAAGAAATGGGGGAGACGCAGAGCTCCTGGCAAAAGGGTGGGGGCTAGGGAGTCCCTGAAATAGAGTGGGGTGGGAGGGTGGCACCCAGGGACCTTGTGGGGGACAGAGGGATGCAAAGAGTCCCTGGTGCATGCAATGTGCTTGACTTGACTTACAGAAGTAACAAAACATGGGCATCTCTCTAGTTTAGCCCCCGAAGAGTCCAACCCAAACCCACAAAGGGCCGAGCAGAGTCAGGATAAAGTTGTATGCTCAGTAATAGGTTGTTATTGAATGTTTGCTTTGCAATAGTGCTTAGAGGCCTCAACCAACATGTGGGGCCGACTGTGCTAGGCCCTGTACACTAGAGCGGTTTCAGTTTGTGAGAAGTTTCATTGTTTCACAACTGGCTTCATTCCAAACCAAGACGGATCAGGACTGCACCAGGGCCAGGGACCCGACGGCTTCCAGAGTCCCAGAGGCCAGTTACAAGTAGAGCAGCCTGGGGAGTCACTGGCCCAGGACTCTAGAGGCCCTGGGATCTCCAGCCCGGGGCAGTCTGCATGGCGGAGCGACCCCAGAGCTGCACCCCTGGGAGCTGGTCCTGGAACTTCCAGGCTTCCAGCTCCATGACACGGACACTGGAAGCGCCAAGAGCCCTGGCTCGAGCAGGGAGCCTAGCAGACAACAAGAGCCCCTAGAGACCTGGCTCTGCCACAGCATGGGGAGCCCACCCGCCCCGAGACTCGACTCCCGACTCCCCGAGCTGGGGCTCGCGGGACAGAAGAACATAAGAACGGCCAGACTGGGTCAGACCAAAGGTCCATCTAGCCCAGTGTCCTGTCTTCTGACAGTGGCCAGTGCCAGGTGCCCCAGAGGGAATGAACAGAACAGGCATCATCCAGTGATCCATCCCCTGTCGCTCATTCCCAGCCTCTGGCATCCCCATCCCCGCCCATCCTGGCTAATAGCCATTGATGGACCATCCTCCAGGCATTTATCTGGTTCTTTTTTGAACCCTGTGGATCTTGGAACACCAACAAAAACCACTGTGTGTTTTGACGAAAGTGGAGTCAAATCTGTAGTAGATTTGGTGAATCAGTTCTCGTCAGTGCATTGGCATTTTCAGTCTAAGCTAAGTTTTGCCAGAACATTTGCAATCAGCTCTACTGTACATGGACATAGTGCGAGAGCCCCTGAGCCAAAGAATTTACACTCTAACAGACAAGACAGACAAAAGGGGGGGAGAACGGGCAGATGTACTAACAGTAGATTGGGAAGTGAGACAGAGATTAAAGGACTAGATCCACACAGGGCTTTACGCCCTTAAATCCAACATCTGGGGGCCATGGAGATCCTCAAAACCACTGCTCAGCTGCCGCCTGGCCCTAGAGCTGCTGAAGTTTCCACCAGTAAAACCAGCGCTAAAGACTTGCTGACACTCTCTCGCTATGCTGTAAGCACAGGCCTGTCCAGAATAATGGTTGCACCCCAATCCTCACACCCCTGCCATTGCCAGCAGAAGGGCATCACTTCTCAGAACTGCCCGTTGCACGTCCTTCAGGGAATCCCATTTTTCTGTAACAAAGGAGAATTGGCCACCCTCTCTCTTGCCCTGCATTGGGCTGGTGGAGGGAAATAGGTCTCAAGAAGGGTTTGAATGTAAGGAATTTGGCAGGCGTGTCAGGCGTACACAAGGTTCGGGTAAGATGTCACATTGCTGGAGGGGGTTTGTCTAGACTGAAGCTTCTGGGGTTACCTGCTCACTAAACAGAGCAGAAAAGTCTTGACATGCACAATACAGCTCTATATGGGGCCAAACGAAAGAACATCCGTTTAAACTCTTAACAAGCAGGGGAAACTAAATAGCAGGACTGGAGAGATTCATTTTGTACATCTGCCCTTGTCTGCTGGCACAGACTATTTGAACTATTGAACTATTTCTCAATGAAGGTGCCATCATCTGTGTTTCTCTTTCTGCAGAAATTACCGACCTGATGGTGAATCAAACCCCAACCAGTGTCAGTGATTTCGAAGGCTCAGAACTTACCATGAATTGTACATTCAAGACAGTCAATAATCACAGCACCATGTATGTGCGATGGTATCACTATGGGACGGAGGCACTAAAGACAGAGCTGGTGAATGACAGCGATGTGATCACAACCCTGCATTTGGACAATGGGTTTGCCTCTCTCACTTTGAAGAATGCGAATTCATCTAATACAGGAACCTACGTGTGTGAGGTGGGGATCACAGCAAGGAACCTGTCTGTGTCAGGAGCCGGAACCCAGGTGACCATCAGTAAGTGTCAGCAGTCTCCTATGTGCTTCCTACTATGAGACCCAGATACTGTCTTTTCCCCACAGAGCGACGGAGCGGGAGCAGGGAAAGCCGTGCTGAGAGCAGTGCTTAATCTGTGCCAGGGCTTGCCAGGCCTGGCAATCCATAGCCCCGGCCCTCCTGGGCTTGCGGCATCAGTTATGAATGTAAAAAACAATTGCTTGAGCCCTGGCACCTCTTTCACTACAAGTGAAGCCCGGCCTGAGAGACAGAGCCAGGGACAAACACGGGCCAGGAGTCCTTTAAGCTGCTCTAAATTATGCCCAGCTCTGAGCTTCTTTATGACAGCGCCCAAAGACTGGGCAGGGCCTAGCCGGGCATAAAGGCGTCTGGAGCAACACTCGGTGCACCCGAGAATCTGTTCCTCTTTTCTACATCGGTTCTTTTACTGCCCTTTTCATCCTAGTATCTGAGGCCCAGATTTGCAAAGGTATTTAGGCACGGCTCCACTCAGCCCTGGAAGGCCTAAGTGACTTAGGAGCCTCTCTCATTGGAAGTCAATGGGGCACTAAGTCCCTTTTGAAAATGAAATGGAGGCTGCTAAGTCACGTAGACTTTGCTCCACTCAGCACTGCAATGCGTAAATACCTTTAAAAAATCTTGGGCTTGAGCAGCTTCCAGCCGTGCATCAAGCAATGTGACTAACATCTGCCAGGTGTGGTCCATTCTCTCTCTCATCCTCTCCCAAGAGGGGGAATTGTGTGTGCAGTGGAGCATTTAGAGTAGGTTTTTTTTTAATGCATTTAACTGACACCCACAGCTGAACCTGATCCTTGTGTAAATACACATGTTCAGCAGTTGTCAACAGAATTACTGTTTTGAGGAGGTGGTGAAGGTTCTAGTTAGTGCTGCAATCCGGTGCCAGTTCCAAGCATCAGGAAGCAGTGTGGCATTTCAGTACTGCTGTGTGCTGACAAGGGTAAATGCTGATTTTGTAATGGCGACCACTGGCAAGGAGCTTTAGATAATTTGTACATTCCGAATCCCCCTGTTATTCTATTGTTATGTTAAGAGATACAAACCTTGTAGGGTTTCTGGTTTCCCTCCTCCCCTACTGAGCCAGTCCCTGTCCAGTTACAGATCCATCCCGCTAGCCTAGGTATGGAGTCCTGTTTATCCTTTGGATTGGCAGGTGCAGAGTTAATGAAGCCATTTCCCCTTGGGATCAGGGGAATTGGGAGAGTCAAGATGGAGTCTAGGGTGGAAACTATTGATGGGGTCAGTTAGGGGAGCATTGCTCTCGGTAAGGGCTCTGGTCAGGTCTCTAGTGTCTTGGTCTGCTAGGGATTTCCTACTCTTGCGTCAGAGTCAGCGTGCTGGCTGGCCTCATGGGAAGGTTCCCCTAGGCAGAGGGCTGAACCCAGCCTGGTGACCCCACAGGTCCCAGCAGCTGGCATATGAAGAGGAACTTGCTGGCAAAAAGGGAGGCCAAGGAAACTACCTGTGACACAGAAGGGGATGGGAAATTAAGGGCGGGGGGGAGAAACAGTTTTTACATCTTTAAACTGTCTCTGCCATCCCTTTATTTATCCATCAGTCTCTGTCCCTCCTTTAGAGGCAAATCTGTCCCTCTCTGTCCCTGCATCCCACACTGACAGGTTTTTCTTGATTTCAGATAAAGGGAGTGTGACGGGTTGGGTCACAGAAAATCCCTCAAGGCTGTCACTAGATGTGCTGGGATACCACTGAGAAGAACCACCCTCCCTCCCCCGCCAGACCTGGTTTCCCTCCACTCCTGTATTGCTGAGTTAGACACACCAGTCGGCTCCAGCACAGACCAAGAGGTTGGGCCACGCCTCCCTGCAGTTCACAGAAACTAAGATTCACTTAACCCAGGGGTTCTCAGTTAACAGGGACTTTCCCAACATCCAGTATTCAGTCTTTCTAGGAGCCTAAACCCCAAATAAATCTGTTTTACTCTGTATAAAGCTTATACAGGGTAAACTCATAAATTGTCTGCCCTCTATAAACAAAAGTGATTTTATTCAGTATAAAAAGTAGGATGTAAGTGGTTCCAAGTAATAACAGACAGA
This sequence comes from Chrysemys picta bellii, assembly GCF_011386835.1. Lineage (NCBI taxonomy): Eukaryota > Metazoa > Chordata > Testudines > Emydidae > Chrysemys > Chrysemys picta. Next base: position 8,002,671 of record NC_088804.1, on the reverse strand, counting down.
ACAAAGTAAGTCACCAAGTAAAATGAAGCAAAACACGCAAGTCTAAGCCTAATACAGTAGGAAACTGAATACAGGTAAATCTCACCCTCAGAGATGGCCCAATAAGCTTCTTTCACAGACTAGACTCCTTCTTAGTCTGGGCCCAATCCTTTTGAAACCAACGCTATGCCTTATGGCCTGGGTCCAGCAATCACTCACACCCCTGTAGTTACAGTCCTTTGTTCCAATTTCTTTCAAGGATCTCTTCAGGATGGAGAGGCCATCTCTTGAGCCAGCTGAAGACTAAATGGAGGGGTTTCCAAAGCCTTTTATATTCTCTCTCGTGTGGGCGGAAACCCTTTTGTTCTTCTGAGCAAAATCACAGCATCAAGATGGAGTTTGTAGCCACCTGAGCAAGTCACGTGTCCATGAATGATTCAGCTTTTTGCAGGCCGACACCATTGTTTACATCATAGTTTGAACATTCCCAGGAAAGCTCAGATGTGGATTGGCGTCTCCCGAAGTCCATTGTCACTTAAGTGTTTCTTGATTGGGCACTCACTCAGAATAGTTCTTTCTCAAGAAGCTGATCAAATACTTCACTGATGCTACTTAGAATCAAACACATGGAGATACAAGTACATAGCCAATATTCATAACTTCAAATACAAAAATGATACACACATACAGACAGCATAATCATAACCAGTAAGTTACAACCTTTCCATAGACACCTTGCTTGACCTCCTTTGTACAAGATTTAGTGCAACTATAGGACCTTGATTGCAACAATGATCTATACGGACACAGTTCATGTCAATAACATCACAGGGAGCAATGCCTCACACGTTGTTTTCGTCATCTGGATGGTTCTCGGGGCCCTTGTTATAATCTCGGCGGTGATGATTGTTGCAGAGTGTGTGATTTCAGAGAAGAGGGGTGAGAGAAATGTCTTCAGTGCAGTCACTGTGCAGAATCAGCCACAGAGCTTGAGTTACACATGAGGTCCTTCTGCCTTTTCCTTCTGGGCAACTTCCCAGTCCCAGTGCGTTGAAATCGAAAAGCTGTTTCAGACCCGGCTGGGACTGTTTCCTTGGCCTGTCTCTGCTGGTTTCTGTCTAACATTAAATCCGGGTATCTCAGAACTAGAAGCACAGAGTTTAGGTCTCCATCTTGTAAATGTTCCTGAAGGCCTTTACCGCTCAGGTCTCCCTTTCACAGCACCGATGATCTTTTCCTGTCGCTGCGTCTGTCCAACGAGCCCTGTTTATTTCTGGCTGGCTGGCACGCACGGAGCTAATGCAACCACTTGGACAAGTGTGATGCACGTACTGCAGGAGTATTCTTTAGGTTCTAACTTACTGAGTCTGATTTTTTCCACAGCTCCTGTCAATCAGACAAGATGAGGATCAGCTGTTATAGCGTACCCTTGGAGATGGAGCTCTCAGACACCTGTTACCCAGGCATTCCCCCCAACACCATGTTGACCATCCTGCCTGCCAGATTCTGCACCTGCAAATAAACCTTGAACTGAACTGAAGGGAGGGGAGGGGATGCTGGATAATTGGAAAGGGAGTTCACAGGTGTTCAGAATAAAAAGACTCCTCTCTGACACCCTTTTTTGAGGCAGCAGAACCCGGTGATTGCTGATGGCTTAGGCAGTCTCAGTGGCATCCAACCCATAGGAAAATATGAGATAAACATTTCTGTCACCTAAAGATTCCCCATTGTGCTACCTAGCAATCACTTTAAAGCAGGGGAGCAGAAACTATGGCCCGCGGGCCGGATCCGACCCGTCAGGGCTTTCAATCCGGCCCGCAGGATTGCCAGCCCCATCGCGCAGCAGGGCTAAGGCAGGCTCCCTACCTGCCCTGGCCCCGCGCCACTCCCGGAAGCAGCCGGCATCACTTCGCTGCAACCCATAGGGGGAGGGGGCAGAGGGCTCTGTGCGCTGCCCTCGCTTGCAGACACTGCCCACAGACACCGGGGAACCACGGCCAATGGGAGCTTCGTGGGTCGTACCCACAGGCAAGGGCAGCGCGTGGCAGAGTCGCCTGCCCCACCCCATCCCCAGGAGCCACTGCCAGACATGCCGGCTGCTGCCGGGAGCGGCACAGGGCCAGGGCAGGCAGGGAGCCTGCCTTAGCCCCGCTGCGCACTGCTTCCACACCGGAGCCACCCGAGGTAAGTGGCACCGGGCCAGAACCCACATCCCAAACCCCTCCTGCACGCTGCACCCCAACCCCCTGCCTTGAGCCCCCTCCTGAACCCCAATCCTCTCCCCTGAGCCTCCTCCCGCAACCCCTCCTGCACCCAAACCCCCTGCTCTGAGTCCCTGCCTGCACCCTGCACCCTTCCTACACTCCAACCCCTTTCCCTGAGCCCCTTCCTGCAAACCGCACCCGCACTCCCTCCCGTACCCCTACCCCATGCTCCAGCCCTATAGTCATGGCCGTGCATACAATTTCCCCACCTAGCTGTGGCCCTCGGGCCAAAAAGTTTGCCTACCGCTGCTTGAGGCTCATGGAACCCTGGAAGTGAAGATGCTCAGAACAAGGGCCAAAACCCCTCTTCCCTATAATTGGATCAGCTGCTTGTCAGTCAAAGAGGAAATGGAAACATCTGCTGGGAATTGCTGTTCCGTGGGTTCAGATGGCCCCCTTGCTGACGTCAGCTGGGGTACAGTTAAGTACCTGCTTAAGGGTTTGCAGGATTGAAGCCTCTATAAAGGACCATATTTTTATAACTGTTTTTTTTAATTGTTTTTTCACATGCTGCTCTCTAATAGTTAGATTGTCTTACACGCGACGCATAAGGCTATGCACTTCCCAAGTGTTTTAATAAAATTCTCATAACTCTGGCTATTCTTGATGTCCCTATAAATATGCAATCCTTTTTTGAATCTTCCTCTGCTCTTGCCCGCACTGATTGGGTGGAGGTGATCCTGATTGGGTAATCCTGATTGGGTGCAGGTAATCCTCAGCGAGAGGAGGAGGGTATAAATAAGACAATGGCTTCCCCAGATCCTGTCCTCTCCATCTCAACACATGGTGGCAAGAGTGTGTGAAAGACAAAGAACCAACATTGAAAAGTGTGGGGGGAGGGGAGGGGAGGGGCGGTCTTGTCTGGAAAGCCTTCCAGTCAGTATGGCCTGCAGACAGTTTTGGGGAGAGACATCCCTTTTTGCTTTCAAATCTTATTCAGCTTGGTAAAGTTTAGGAGTTAGGATACAACCACAATCTTTTCTTTTCTAACCAATGCTGACTTTTATGCCTATATCACTTAAAATCCCTCTCTGGTTAATAAGCTTGTTTCATTGTTTATCTAAGCCAGGGTGCTTTCGGCTGGAGTGTTTGGGGGATCTCTACTCACGTTAAAGGCTGGGGCATGTTCATCACCCTTTGATGGAATGACGGACTTTTAATAAGTTTACACCATTCAGGGGTGGGGGGGTCCTGCGCAGTACAAGATGCACAGTTCTGGGGTGCAAGGCTGGGCCTGAGGGATATATAGGTGCCGCCCTGTGTCTATTTATGACTAGCTGGGCAGAGCATTCGTGGATTCAGCTGGGCCTGACTTTGGATGCTGGTGGCTGTGAGTGAACAGAGCCTGGAGGGGTTCACTGTTCACTAGCAAAGCATTGTCAAAGATCTCCAGGCTAGTGAGCAATGGGGACACAGCGGTTCTACAGTCCAGCTTGGGCCCTAGGGCAGTGGTTCTCAAACTAGGGCTGCCGCTTGTTCAGGGAAATCCCCTGGTGGGCTGGGCCGGTTTGTTTACCTTCCGCGTCCACAGATTCAGTTGATCGTGGCTCCCTCTGGCCGCAGTTCACCGCTCTAGGCCAATGGGGGCTGCGGGAAGCGGCGCGGAATGAGGGATGCGTGGGCCGAGGGATCACCCCAACCCGAACATGGGCTCTGGTCCCATCCAAGGGATTTCCTTGTTCATCACAGCTTCAGCTCAGCATAAGCCCCCTGTCCTTCCAACCCTACCCTCAGGGCTAGGGCCCTCTGTGGACCAGGGGTCCTGCCCATTGGCTGGAAGAAGGCCCTGAGCCAGTTTAAAACCAGGCTATTTATCCAAAAACCCTTTGTCTATTAGTCCCTGGAGAATCCAGTTTGAAGTAGTATATGTGCACCTCTCCGAGGGGGGTGAGTTCAAAGGGCTGATGACAGGAAATACATTAGCATCCCGTCCCTCCTCCAGAAGGTACATGCAATGCCCCAGTAACACACAGACGGAGAGGGGAGAGTGTGAGGGAGATGGTTTCTGTAACAATGTTTTGTCTCTAAGTTTCTAGCACAGACCCAGGCTCTCTGAGCGACTCGAGTTCCTGCTCTGGGTCCTGCACAGTGGACTGGGTCACGTTTTCAAAACCCACAGAGTGTTTATCTGAATGATCCATCTTAGTTTGAGGAAACCAACAAAGGTAAAGCATCCCGGAGTGAATCACAATGTGCAATTCAGTAACTGCAGGTACTTCGAACAAACTCACAGGGAAGGCAGTGGCAGAGAGATTAAGGGGGGCCATTTTTATTTTTTTCTCCTTTTATCCTCCCCTTCCTTTGTCCATTCTTCCCAGGGCTGCTGCGCTGATTATATTCGATTTCTTCATATTCAAGTCAGTCAAAATATTAATGATTAATAGGGTGAATGAAGCTGCTGTAAAAATTTCCAACCTGCTCTACCCACAAGGATATAGACTATGCCACAGAATATAGACCCAGCTGGTCCTGGAGTTTGTTCATGCTACAGTCATCCCCTAGTTATGTAAACAGCAATGCACCCCATTATCAATTATTTCTTCATCTTCAACCTAGTTCTTTTCTCTCCCCTTTCACCTCTGTCCCTTTATTCAGCCAATGTCTTTACCCCACACTTTTCCATGGGGAAAACCCAGTTGTGGGTTTGGAAGGAACCAGAGCCCAAGACTGAAGTTGGGATGATGGCTGGTAAACTTCTTAGCATGGGCGTCGGTTCCCTTAGTGTTGTTAATGTTTTCTTTGTAATGCTTTCACCTTAGGAATCTAGGTGCTTGCTTAGAAAGAGCTGTTTGGTAACTTGTAATTCTGGGCAATACACTGGGCAGAGCCTAGTGAGGGAAAGGCGGCTGGGTTGTGGAGAATGTCAAAGTGTAAATCAGGGGGCTCTGCAGTCTTAACATGCCAGTCAAAGGGGAGTGTGTGTGAGGGGAAGACAGTCTCCCCAATAGCGGTGATGGCTGGGAGCTGGGAGCCTAAAGCAGGTGGACCAGGGAAGGGGAATACTGATACAGTTACCCTGGCATGTTCTCCTTGTGCTTTGCACAAACACAGAACCAGATCCTGCATCTTCAAGGTTACTATGGTTACGACCGGGGCTCTGTTTCTTGGCCCACAGCCAAGGGTGGGGGGTTCAGGGTGCTGTTTAGGGGCCTGTGATATACAGGAGGTCAGATTAGATGATCTGTGGTCCCTTCTGGCCTTCAACTCTAGGACTAGAGCTCTAAATATGACAATACAAGTGTGCACACTGCTACCTATCTGACTCGATTGTTCTAGCAGAAACATCTAGCTGGTGTGCCTACCCCACCATGCCACACGGCTTCCTATGCCTTCCCAGCTGCCAAAATATCCAATTGTCCCCGACACAGCAGCCAAAGCCTCCAGCTTCTTCCCTGAAGTTACTTAATTGTCAAGAGTCTTCAGTAGACTGAAGCTGAAAGCAAGGGCAGTGTGAAATACATGGAATGGAAAACCTGACCCACGCAGGGGCTGCTGCGCTGATTATATTCGATTTCTTCATATTCAAGTCAGTCAAAATATTAATGATTAATAGGGTGAATGAAGCTGCTGTAAAAATTTCCAACCTGCTCTACCCACAAGGATATAGACTATGCCACAGAATATAGACCCAGCTGGTCCTGGAGTAACCAGAGCCCTAATTAGGTCTAAAGGCCTTATCCATAGTGTCAAAGTCATCAGGTCTTCCACAGTTACCACAACCCTTCACACTGAAAAACAATGAGTAACGATATAAATATGCCCCATGCATCAACCTCAGTGTCCAATATTTCCATGAATCGGCCATAAGGAACACTGGGGCACATCCTGAACTGGGAGAAGTAAGCAAAACGCCGCTTCTATCTTATTTCCTGCTAGTGTTTTATGGAATTAAATTTCTGAGTGAGATAATCAGGGACCATTGAGAGATCTGTCTTTCCCTCTCCCTTCAGTTCTAGCTCTCATTAACCTCCCCTCTACAATATAGCTGAATAACTCTATTTCATCTCCACTTCCTGTTGACATGTCTCTAGTTCTCACAAACATTGTCCTTACACCATCACAGACTAAACCCAAACCAGCCAGTGAAGTACAAATTGTTGCAGTGGAATTAGTTTCCAGAGCTGACTCTGCTCACTGGAAAACTCTAGAAGCCCAACCTCCTGAAAGCTTCAGGCCAGTGATGTCAGGGCTGGATGCTGACTAGAAGGTAGGAGTATCTCCAAGTGGAAATCAATGGGAGTTGCTCCTCCCTGGGGGTCAGGGTGAACAACAGATCTGGGAGTTCAAGGCAACCCAAGTTACAGGGGGGGTCACTCACAAACAAGGCTGGAGAGGCCCTAATACTAGAGAAGAACAAAAGGGGAGATGGTTCGGGTCTTGGTTTTGCAAACTCGTCTGCTGGGAAAACCAAAGCCAAACCTGGGGTGGTTTGGATATGACGGTTGTAGCAGAAAGAGCCTGAAAGACAGGGCCTGGGACCAGATGAGGCCTGAACCAAACATCAGCCACAGTCAGGACCTGCTACAAAGCAAATGCTTGCTTACAACTTCACTGTCCACTACACAAACTTGGTAAGGATGTGGCTGGTGTTGCTAAAACAGAGACACTCCTAATAAATACTAGGCACTAGCTAGTCACAAGAATACCCCACTACAGAGTTAAAACTAAGGTGGAAACTAAGCATGTGAGAGGGGAAATACACAACTTGTTTGTATCAGTGTATAAAAGAGGGGTCTCAGAAGGTACATCTGGCCGAGGGGACAGTGGGAAGTCCTACTGCTGACTGAGCTGGTCCATGTTCATGAGCATACATGTCCTAATGTCCATGCAGAGTGTATCGGGTGCTAGTACCAGTGCTTTGTCGACAACAAACATGGACAAGCGTCTTTGCCACTGAACAAGTCTGTTGTCTTTTGGGCAGTTTGACTGAGGTCTCCTGGGCCAGCTACCTGGCCAGAGCCAGGACAACGTATGGACCCACACAGCCAATAACAGGTGTCCTTTTATCAGAGCTCCCAGTGATCATGGAAGGGTGGAGGGATGGTTCTGGTATCTGCCCATCTCCCACTAACACTGAAACCCCTGCCTGGATTCCCTTGTACAGGAGGCACTGGCTGTCAGTCCCCGGGTGGGTCTACAGTGATCAGCCTAGAACACAAGATGGAGCGCACAGCACGGTGCCATGAAACGCAGCCAACAGGGTTAGTCCTGAGAGAGGCTGGGCACCTGCAGCTCTCAGTGGTTCCAGAGGGAGATGCAGGAACTCAGCACTGCTCAGAATTGGCCCATTATGATGGAGATGTAACATTCCACTGTAGGCGTGGTGACTAGACAAACCCAGAGGCGGGGACAGGCAGGGGATGGGAACTATGATATAAGCTTCCATAGGTGAGGGCTGTGTAAGTCCCACTCCATCCAAATCACACGGAAAGGAGCCGTTCATGATCCTGGAATTCACTGTCACAGAGCCCCAGCTGGTGAGTCCAGATCTGAAGTGTAATTTGACTCATTTGAGAGTTTAGAGCCAGCCAGAGCCTTCCCCCTACAGCTCCCCTGGGAGGATGTGGGGCAGGTCACTTTGCCCCACTGAGGAGTTGGTGACGATGACCCACAACTCCCTGTTGTGATGCAGTGATTGATGGGTCAGCCACCAGGGGCTGCGACATTTCACACCAGGATGTCGCCCAGAGCACATGGCTGCTGCCTGTAGGTCTGAGTACAGGGACTAGGGTGTTGGAGCAGGGCCTTCTGGGACCAACCTGCTTCCATTGCTAAAGATGGGAACGTGAGACACAGAAGGATGAAGGAAAGAATTCTTGTAAGGAGGAAAGAAACAAGGCAGGGACAAGACTGGGGTGGGGCAAGGAAATGAGGTATTGATGATAATGGAGGTGAGGGGGGAAATGGAAGTTGTTAGTGAGAAAGAAACACCAGGGGCTGAGGAAGGGACAGAGAAGAAAGAGGAAAGGGGAATGGGTGACGAGAGAGACATGAAAAAGGAGTGGGCAAAGAGGCTGCAAGAGAAGAGAAAGGAGAAGCACAGAAGCAGTGGATGGGGTAAGAACCTGGACTGATTTCTTTAGCATCGGGTAGAATCCTGATTGTCTGTGTCAAGATGTAACTACTAGGGGTTAATCATGCCAGCATTTGTACAATTCAAAAAGGAAAGGGTACAAATGGTCTATCTGAGAAGTGGCATCAGCTTGGTTCTTACCTGTCAAGAGATGACATTGCAATTGGTACTACTCCTGTTGATTTGATCATTACATCTTGTCTGTCAGAAGTTCATATAGTACCACTCTAGTAAGAGAAACTGTTCCTATCAAGAGGTAAGGAATGCACCTTCTGGTAGCAATGGAGTGGAAACTAACCAATCTGAGTGTTTTTAGGTGAAGGAAGTGAATCTATCCTTTGCTGTCAAAGGCTACAAGCAGTTTCGTAAGAATTAAGCAATATACATAACCAAAGCTTCTGAGAGTTACAGAAGTATTTACTTGTTCTAGTCAGGAATAAAGAAACCACTTATACCTACTAGGGTTTTAACAATACAGCTGATTGTATGGAGAGAAAAAGATAAACCAATACAGCAATTCATCACACAGAAGGTGAGCATTTATATTCCCTGTTACAAAATGAATCCAAGGACAATACATTTACCTGTTGTCTGACAAAAATACAGTCTGTCAAATGTTGATCTTTGCAGCAGGTCATATTTTGAGATGCAAGGATGACAGACAGCTGTAGGTTACAGGAAGGAATTAGGTGATCCATCCTTTTAAGGAGCTAAGAAATACAATACGCCATTCCCATAATAGTAAATGATTCTGGTCAGACTTTCAGGTGGAGGAAATGTAACTGATGAAATCTTCATCTCTAAAGGGGACAAGAAGTTGCTTTACTGAATAAAGCAAGAAAAATGGGAGCTACTGGTTCAGATGTAAGTAGTCAGTAATTCTAACCAATGATGATGATCTTTGCTCCTTTTTCCTTCCAAAAAGTGCAGCTAACCAGAGTGTGAAGATGAGCATTTCACATGGTCTCGCATTTGCAGAGATTAATTGTCCAACCGATTCTATTTGTAGAGAAGTGATCATTGTTGCTTATTTATCAAATGTCAAGAAATAAGTGGAACTGATCATTCCTATCAAGAGGTAAGGAAGGCACCTCCTCACAGCATGGGGGCAGGAATTAAACGCTCTACTTCTATTTTCAGGTGAAATGAAGATCTTCCAATTGAAGGGAGGATGATAAGAGGCTGCTGAATTTAAGAAACAAAGTCAGCCAGGTAAGAATTGGCCACAGGGAAGAAAAGCATCTTTTACTTCTAGTTCAGAAAAAGTCAAGCAGCCATTTCTATGCTTCAAATTTTAGCCAGGGTAGCTGGCTGTTCCTCTAAGAAGCAAAGTCTTGGGGTAGAACATTGCTGACAAGTAGGTGAGCACGGAAAGGTCTCTAGAACCTTAATGATCTGGATGCTAAGGAACCTTCTCCATTGATGACTCTTCATAGCTGGTAATGAGTAATAATAAATAATTCTGTCAAACATTGATTGCAGGTTTTTCTAATATGAGATATGAACAGACCAGGTGGTCATTCCTACCAGGGAGAAGTGAGGGTAAGTGGTTGTCCCGGACAAGGAGGTAAGAAATACCAGTCTCCAAACATCCATGTGTATATCAAGTGGTGTGGATTTTACTTTCTGGAAGAAGAACTGTGGTGGACTTTACTTGTCATGCGGAGAGTATGAAAAGCAGACGCAAGACAAAGCAACATGGACTTGCCAGTTGTTCAATCCAGGAATTAGCTGATCCATCCTTTTAAGGAGGTAAGAAATGCAATACGCCATTCCCATAATAATAACTGATTCTGCTCATACTTTCAGGTGGAGGAAATGTAACTGATGAAATCTTCATCTCTAAAGAGCACAAGAAGTTGCTTTACTGAATAAAGCAATAAAAATGGGAGCTACTGGTTCAGATGTAAGTAATCAGTAATTCTAACTAATGATGATGATCTTTGCTCCTTTTTCCTTCCAAAAAGTGCAGCTAACCAGAGTGTGAAGATGAGCATTTCACCTGGTCTCGCATTTGCAGATATAAATTGTCCAAACGATTCTATTTGTACAGAAGTGATCATTGTTGCTTATTTATCAAATGTCAAGAAATAAGTGGAACTGATCATTCCTATCAAGAGGTAAGGAAGGCACCTCCTCACAGCAAGTGGGCAGGAATTAAAGGCTCTCTTTCTATTTTCAGGTGAAACGAAGGTCTTCCAATTAAAGGGATGGTGATAAGAGGCTGCTGAATTTAAGAAACAAAGTCAGCCAGGTAAGACCTGGCCACAGGGAAGAAAAGGATATTTTACTTCTAGTTCAGAAAAAGGCAAGCAGCCGCTTATATGCGTCAAATTTTAGCCACGGAAGCTCACTGTACCTCTAGTAATCAAAGTCTTGGGGTAGAACATTGCTGACAAGTAGGTGAGCACTGAAAGGTCTCTTAAAACTTAATGATCTGGATGCTAAGGAACCTTCTCCATTGATGACTCTTCATAGCTGGTAATGAGTAATAATAAATAATTCTGTCAAACATTGATTGCAGGTTTTTCTAATATGAGATATGAACAGACCAGGTGGTCATTCCTACCAGGGAGAAGTGAGGGTAAGTGGTTGTCCCGCACAAGGAGGTAAGAAATACTAGTCTCCAAACATCCATGTGTAGATCAAGTGGTGTGGATTTTCCTTTCTGGGAGAAGAACTGTGGTGGACTTTACTTGTCATGCGGAGAGTATGAAAAGCAGACGCAAGAGAAAGCACCATGGACTTGCCACTTGTTCAATCCAGGAATTAGCTGATCCATCCTTTTAAGGAGGTAAGAAATGCAATACGCCATTCCCATAATAGTAAATGATTCTGCTCATACTTTCAGGTGGAGGAAATGTAACTGATGAAATCTTCATCTCTAAAGAGCACAAGAAGTTGCTTTACTGAATAAAGCAATAAAAATGGGAGCTCCCTGTTCAGATGTAAGTAGTCAGTAATTCTAACCAATGATGATGATCTTTGCTCCTTTTTCCTTCCAAAAAGTGCAGCTAACCAGAGTGTGAAGATAAGCATTTCACCTGGTCTTGCATTTGCAGAGATTACTTGTCCAACCGATTCTATTTGTACAGAAGTGATCATTGTTGCTTATTTATCAAATGTCAAGAAATAAGTGGAACTGATCATTTCTATCTAGAGGTAAGGAAGGCACCTCACAGTGAATCTGTTTCTACTTTCAGATGAAAGAAAGGCAGTGCTGACCTCTCAAGGGAGGAAGATTCCAAGACATGGCTGAACTTAAGAATGCAGGCAGGCAGGTAATGATACCAGTGCAGATGCAAGAAAAGCATCTTATGACTCCAGTTTGGGAAAAAGCCACTTCTACATCATTTATTAACCAATGTAGCTGGTTGCCCCTCTGAAAATCACAGCCAGGCAATGGAAAATCACTGACAAGGAGGTGAACAGAGAAGAGCATCTGGAAGCCAAATGAAGCACATGTTGACCGATGGCTCTGCATAGCTAGAAAAACAAATAAAAATTCTCTGAAACATTGATGTTTGCAGGTGATCATCATTCAAGATGTGAGGGGATCAGATGACCACCCATGCCAGGAGGAAATGAGTGAAAGCGACTGTCCTGGGGAAGAGGTAAGAAATGCCCAGGCTCAGAGCACCCAAGTGGATATTAATGGATCTTATTAACTTGCAGGTAGAAGAACTGCTGCTGTTCTCACTTCTCAAGGGAAGAATGTGAGAAGCAGGTGCAGACTGTGCTAACGCAGTGGGCCTGGCCACCTGCTGAATCCACAGAGGGGACAGAAGAGCATTCTGTAGCTATAGTCCTGGGAATGGAGAGCAGCCACCTGAGACAGTGCAGCCAGTTGCACTTTCCAGCTGTAAACATCCCTGCAGATCACGGACCAAGGAGGTGAGTTTCAAGTTTCTCTTATTACCAAATGAATCTTGTGCCAAAGCAGCAGTTGCAAACCCAGTCAGGAATAAATATCAAATATTGATAGTTCCAGCAGCAGATCGTACCTCTCCTGATAGGAGAGCAGAGGCTGTTGTGCTCTAGAAGGAATTGATGAAGCTGATCTGTCCATGTCTATAGGTGAGAAACACCATTTCTGTACCAGTCAAGTGGAAACGAATGGATCCTCTCCTACCTTCAGGTGCATCTGAACATTGAGGATATAAAAAACTTCAGGAAGCTCCTAGAAGAGCTGGGAGGGTTCTTACTGAAAGGAAAAATTGAAATTAATCACTGCTGCCAAGAGGTCAAGAACTCACCTTCTCTTGACTTTCAAGGTTAAGTAACTGGATCTGATTATTCTTTCAGATGAAAGAAATGAAACTTGCCTTGTATACCGGGAGAGGAATACTGCACGAGCAGCCTGACCCACTGCGAAGGGAAGAAAGCATGTTTTCCTTGTGGATAAGGAGTAGTTCAGGTAATGATACCAGTGCAGATGCAGATTTCATAGGTTATAGGAACCTATGAAATCTGTTTGAAAGATTGCAGGTGAATGTACCTCTGGTCAGCTCACCACAGCCTCGGTGAATATTTCTATATTGGTTATTTGCCAAGGGAATAAGGGTGGGGAAAGCACCATAAAAATGTAGGACACCCCAAGATTGATTATAAGTAATGCTGTGTCAAAAATTGATTGTTACAGCTGATCACACATCCCAAGATACATGAAGAGTCGAGGGTCATAGCAGACAACAGGGGTTCCTCTTTATCAGGAGGTAAGGAATATACCGGCTTATAGCATCCCAGTGCAAATTCAAGACTTTGGTTTTTCTTTCGGAGCCTATGTTATATGTCAGGAGGGGAATGCTGCCAACTAATTGAGAACAAAGCAAAGTATGTAGCCAGAGCCTCTGAGATGCAATAGAATCATCCTGTGAGTCTATTCATGGAAAAGGAGAGTAGCCACTTATCCCCAGCAAGTGTTAAACCACGCAGCTGGTTGCATCTCTCCAAACACAGCCACGCTCAGACCATTCCCGGCAAGGAGGTGAGCATCTAAGATTCCATTTTGCCACCTAAAGTAAATGAAAAATGATCATTTCAGTGAAGAGCCCTCCAGACACCAAACAAATCTGTCAGATATTGATCATTACAGCACCTTGCACTTCTCCGGATGTCAGGAGAGCAGAGGGCTGTGCTTTTCAAGAAGCAATTAGAGAAGCTGATCATCCCCATTTGTGAGGTGAGAAATACACATTCTCAGAGTTCAGGTGACAATAATGGATCTGGTCAGTCTTTCAGATGGAAGAAATGCAGCTGAGCTGGTCTTCCCAGACAGGAAGGCTTGGAAGTTGCAAACGATCGTGATAGCGAACCATTTTTGTTGACCAAAGGAAAAATGGAGCTGGGTGCTGGCTACAGGTCGGTAACATTGGTATTTAGACAGCTCAGTAAATAAGAGGGCAACTGACCACAGTGGAGAGGTGAGTATTTGAACTGCTCTTGCAAGAGATTAGCTGTGCTACTGATTATATTTGTGCAGAACTGTTCATTGCACTTTATTGTCCTTTAGAAGTGCAGGAAGAAGATACATGAAGTGGATCATTTCTGTTATGAGGTAAGACGTGCTCCGTCTCATGGCAATAATCTAGAAGTCAATGATTCTGGGTTCATTTTCAGATTCTTCTGCCATTCAGAGGGGAATACCACAAAACTGATGACGGCCATTCTTGCGGAGATCTAAGAAAAGCATCTCCTCTCTCTAGTTAAGGGACCACCTATCAAGATTTAGACATTGCAGAAGATGTTACCTCTCAAAAGGAGAGCAATGCTTAGACCATCACTGACAAAGAGGTGAGCATTCAATGTTCTCTTCATGCTAAATAAATCGGATGCAAACCAACATTTCAATGTAAGATCCCCAAAATCTGAACATATCTAGTAATAATAAAGTATCTTTCAAATACGGTTCATTACAGCTGACTGGGCTTCAAGCTGTGGGAACAGTAGGAAGATTTATGCCAGGAAGATATACGAAAGGTGATTGTTCCTATTGAGAGGTGAGAAATGCCTTGCAGCATTCCTTTGGAAATAAATGGATGAGATCATACTTTCAGGTACAAGAAATGCAGCTGATCTTCCCTTTGGAGAGAAGAAATCGACAAGCAGTTGACAAACTGCACAGCTCAGCAAATTTCTGAAAAGAAATCAACTCAGTGACCGGATGGGGAGTAAGGAAAACTGGGACTTTCCCCTGTAGTACAATGAAGCTGGTGGTATATATGAAGAGAAGGTTTCTAGGATTAGCTGTTAGTGGATGAGTAATTGAGCTGCTTGTAATTTTCCAGATGATAGTGGCCCAGCTGACCATGAACAGTAAGAAAATATTCCTGTTTTTACACTGTGACTGGGTGCTGAACTATGCAGTTGGGTCTAACTCCGTCAGGTTATGGCTCAGAGAAAATTGGCCGTTCTAACGGGGAAGCGGTGCAGCTGTCTCTGTCCGTTAGGTTCTCAGTGCATCTGCTTAACAGAGACTTGGTGGGATAACTCACATGACTGGAGTACTGTCATGGATGGATATAAACTGTTCAGGAAGGACAGGCAGGGCAGAAAATGTGGGGGAGTTGCGTTGTATGTAAGAGAGGAGTATGACTGCTCAGAGCTCCGGTATGAAACTGCAGAAAAACCTGAGAGTCTCTGGATAAAGTTGAGAAGTGTGAGCAACAAGGGTGATGTCGTGGTTGGAGTCTGCTATAGACCACCAGACCAGGGGGATGAGGTGGACGAGGCTTTCTTCTGGCAACTAGCAGAAGTTGCTAGATCGCAGGCCCTGGTTCTCATGGGAGACTTTAATCACCCTGATATCTGCTGGGAGAGCAATACAGCGGTGCACAGGCAATCCAGGAAATTTTTGGAAAGTGTAGGGGACAATTTCCTGATGCAAGTGCTGGAGGAACCAACTAGGGGCAAAGCTTTTCTTGACCTGCTACTCACAAACAGGGAAGAACTAGTAGGGGAAGCAAAAGTGGATGGGAACCTGGGAGGCAGTGACCATGAGATGGTTGAGTTCAGGATCCTGACACAAGGAAGAAAGGAGAGCAGCAGAATACGGACCCTGGACTTCAGAAAAGCAGACTTTGACTCCCTCAGGGAACAGATGGGCAGGATCCCCTGGGAGAATAACATGAAGGGCAAAGGGGTCCAGGAGAGCTGGCTGTATTTTAAAGAATCCTTATTGAGGTTGCAGGAACAAACCATCCCGATGTGTAGAAAGAATAGTAAATATGGCAGGCGACCAGCTTGGCTAAACAGTGAAATCCTTGCTGATCCTAAACGCAAAAAAGAAGCTTACAAGAAGTGGAAGATTGGACAAATGACCAGGGAGGAGTATAAAAATATTGCTCAGGCGTGCAGGAGTGAAATCAGGAAGGCCAAATCACACTTGGAGTTGCAGTTAGCAAGAGATGTTAAGAGTAACAAGAAGGGTTTCTTCAGGTATGTTAGCAACAAGAAGAAAATCAAGGAAAGTGTAGGCCCCTTACTGAATGAGGGAGGCAACCTAGTGACCGAGGATGTGGAAAAAGCTAATGTACTCAATGATTTTTTTGCCTCTGTCTTCACACACAAGGTCAGCTCCCAGATTGCTGCACTGGGCAGTATAGCATGGGGAGAAGGTGACCAACCCTCTGTGGAGAAAGAAGTGGTTCGGGACTATTTAGAAAAACTGGACGTGCACAAGTCCATGGGGCTGGATGCGCTGCATCCGAGGGTGCTAAAGGAGTTGGCGGGTGAGATTGCAGAGCCATTAGCCATTATTTTTGAAAACTCATGGCGATCGGGGGAGGTCCCAGATGACTGGAAAAAGGCTAATGTAGTGCCCATCTTTAAAAAAGGAAAGAAGGAGGATCCGGGGAACTACAGGCCAGTCAGCCTCACCTCAGTCCCTGGAAAAATCATGGAGCAGGTCCTCAAGGAATCAATTATGAAACATTTAGAGGAGAGGAAAGTGATCAGGAACAGTCAGCATGGATTCACGAAGGGGAAGTCGTGCCTGACTAACCTAATTGCCTTCTATGATGAGATAACTGGCTCTGTGGATGAGGGGAAAGCAGTGGATGTGTTATTCCTTGACTTTAGCAAAGCTTTTGATACGGTCTCCCACAGTATTCTTGCCGCCAAGTTAAAGAAGTATGGGCTGGATGAATGGACTGTAAGGTGGATAGAAAGCTGGCTAGATTGTCGGGCCCAACGGGTAGTGATCAATGGCTCCATGTCTAGTTGGCAGCCGGTTTCAAGCGGAGTGCCCCAAGGGTCAATTCTGGGGCCGGTTTTGTTTAATATCTTTATTAATGATCTGGAGGATGGTGTGGACTGCACTCTCAGCAAGTTTGCAGATGACACTAAACTAGGAGGCGTGGTAGATACACTAGAGGGTAGGGATCGGATACAGAGGGACCTAGACAAATTAGAGGATTGGGCGGAAAAAAACCTGATGAGGTTCAACAAGGACAAGTGCAGAGTCCTGCACTTAGGACGGAAGAATCCCATGCACTGCTACAGACTAGGGACCGAATGGCTAGGTAGCAGTTCTGCAGAAAAGGACCTAGGGGTCACAGTGGACGAGAAGCTGGATATGAGTCAACAGTGTGCTCTTGTTGCCAAGAAGGCTAACGGCATTTTGGGCTGTATAAGTAGGGGCATTGCCAGCAGATCGAGGAACGTGATCGTTCCCCTTTATTCGACATTGGTGAGGCCTCATCTGGAATACTGTGTCCAGTTTTGGGCCCCACACTACAAGAAGGATGTGGAAAAATTGGAAAGAGTCCAGCGGAGGGCAACAAAAATTATTAGGGGTCTGGAGCACATGACTTATGAGGAGAGGTTGAGGGAACTGGGATTGTTTAGTCTCCAGAAGAGAAGAATGAGGGGGGATTTGATAGCAACCTTCAACTACCTGAAGGGGGGTTCCAAAGAGGATGGAGCTCGGCTGTTCTCAGTGGTGGCAGATGACAGAACAAGGAGCAATGGTCTCAAGTTGCAGTGGGGGAGGTCCAGGTTGGATATCAGGAAAAACTATTTCACTAGGAGGGTGGTGAAACACTGGAATGCATTACTTAGGGAGGTGGTGGAGTCTCCTTCCTTGGAGGTTTTTAAGGCCCGGCTTGACAAAGCCCTGGCTGGGATGATTTAGCTGGGAATTGGTCCTGCTTTGAGCAGGGGGTTGGACTAGATGACCTCTTGAGGTCCCTTCCAACTCTGATATTCTGTGATTCTGTGATCTGTGCTTCTGTGCTTCTGCTGTGAGTGGTGTTGAAATCCACCTGGCAAGAGAGACACAAAGGAGCTGGTTGTGAATATAGAGAGAGGAACTGGAAGGAGAAGTTAGTGCAGGGGAAGAGGAAAGCAATGGAAGAGGTTGTGTCTGTCAGGACTGATCAGTGGAGCTGGTTGTAACTGTCACAGGTCAGCAATATCTGGTTGTATCTGTGTTATGAAGAGGCTGATTGATACCTGCCGATGGAGGAAGAGGCTGTTGGACCCACCAAGGATAAAGCAGTGCAGCTGGTCAGAGCAGCCAGTAGGGAAACGATGCTGCTGCTGGTGGTACTGGTGAAGAAATAGCATTCACCTTGACAGGGCTGTGGGAGGATTCAAATTCGTATCTGTTCACCTGCTGGGGGAAGGAGAGCAGCTGGTTCTGTCTGCTAGGATGGAAGCAATGAAGTGAGTCGGACCTTATCAGAGGAAAGCACTGGAGACTGGCGAATAGTGGGACACAGACTGTATCTCAGGGTTTGACTGGGGCAGGGTGTGTAACCATAGCAACCAGTGGGTCCTTTCTCATTGTGGTCCTTGCTCGCATGCACAGGGTGAAACTGATCGCCATGATTGGGGTCAGGAAGGAATTTTCCTCCAGGGCAGATTGGCCAGAGACCCTGGAGGTTTTTCGCCTTCCTCTGGGGCATCGAGCAGGGACCAGCCCTTAGGGCCATTTAGAAACAGACAATAAAAAATAATAGAAAGTGAAATGTGTCCCCTTTCATCATTGCCTCTGTGCTTCTTTAAAAAAAAAAAGCTGTCCTCCCCCTCCCCCATACACATGACCCTTCCCCATCTCTCTGCACACGGGACCTTTCCTCCACGAGCAGTGTGTCACCCTCCCCGACCCTCTGCAATCATCACAGATCTCCCCACTTGCTTCCTTTGTTTCCTCTCCCTGTATTTATTCTATTTCCTCTTCCATCCCCCCTTTTCTGGGGCTATTTCCATCAGATCTTTTCTAGTCTTTTGTGTTTCTTTTTTCTGCTACCTTTTGTTTTCTATCTTTTCTCTCCATTTACTTCCTGCAATGGGGTGGACTAGGCCCAGAGACCCCCTGCTGGAGGCCTTAGGGTCCTGCCACATCCGTCCCAGGAAAGGAGCAGTGGAGCTAAGTCCTCTGAGCAGCCTAGAGAGACTGTGCAGGAAGCGACCAATCAGGGAAAGGCTGCGGAAAGCAGCCAATCAGGGCTCAGGAGGGCCATATAAAAGGAGTTTCAGATGCAGAGTCAGTCTGTTTCTTGCTGGAGCTAGAGGACTGTAGAGGGGCTTTTGGCTAGTGAAAGGGAATGGCAGCACCATGGACAGTGCAGTGGTGGTGGGCAGTGAGGAAGAGCTCCTGGCTGGTTCCTGGGCCTGAACCTAGAAGACCCCTGAGGTAAGGGTGAAGTATTGGTGAAGGCTGGGGCTGTGGGGAAGTGGCCCAGGGAAGTATGTGGTGTGTGGCTGCTGTTCTTAGGATCCCTGGGCTGGGACTTGGAGTAGTGGGTGGGCCTGGGTCCCCTCCCCTCCCCTCCCATAGGCCACTGGGGAAGTGGGCTTACAGTTGAACTGTCATGCACCCCCAGAAGGGGATCTGAACTGCTAAGTGGCCCCACTGGAGAGCTGGGGCCAGAAGAGACCCAGTGGGGGAAGATGATTGTCTTGGGGGAGGGAGGACTTCCTGGGGGCATGGCCTGGTACTATCTGAAGACTGCAGACACACTTGACCATGGGGTGCTCATGAGAGATGGGTGCCCACTGTTATACTTCCCCTTCCCTATTTCCCTTGCTGTTCTCTGGTTGTCTCCCCTTCTGGAACAAAGCTTTCCAATCTCCTGCCCTGCTCCCTGGCTGTTTCTAATTGGCTCCTCGTGCTAACAAAGAAGCAAAGTCTGACTCAAATACTATATGAAGGAGTCTTCTAAAAACACCCGTAGTAAAGGGATATTGACAAGCTTCCCCATCAAGTGAAATTCCCCATGGTGCAGAGAGCTGGGCCAAGGCCTGTGCCCCAGGTTAACTTGCAAACCAGGGTTTAACTCCCCAGTGTTCACACACAAGCTCAGAGTTGTGCACTCCACTGTAATGCAGAGGAGTGGCATTTCCTCTGGGTCCTCTGTCACCCCCATAAGACCCTACTGCAATAAAACACAGCCCCATCCCTCATACCCACTCAGAGGAAAGCTGTGTGAATGTTCCCAGCTGTGATGGGGAAGGAGCACAGGGTAAAGTTCTAGCCCCACTGAAGTCAGTGGGAACTTTGCCATTGACTCCCATAGTGCTGGGAGTTCACCCACAGCCTTGCTGATCACAGGTCAAACAGAAGCATGGACACTCCTCAGTTCAATGCACCTAGGGGTGTTTGTTGTTAACCAAGAGAAGAACTGTTGTCGGAATGACCTGTAACTGGACATGCTGGCAAAGTCCAACTGGGGGATTGGATGGGGGGTCAGCCAGGAAGACATGACTGCAGGTGTTTGGCGAGAACAGCTGTGGAGGTGGAGAGGGAGGTTGAGTTGGGTGCTTATCTAGGGGCAAGGAAGCATGGTGGGAGATAGGTTAGATCATGTCCAAATCCCACTGCCATTTGTCCTGCCTGCTGGGTCCTGTTCTCTGCCTGTTCCCATAAAGGTTCACAGGCAGGCGCTACCCATTCTTCTCCTCGTTGTTTCTGTGTCCCCAATTCCCCATTGTCTTCCTGCCCAGATTCTCCCTTCCCTATCATGTTCCCATTGGCTATAAACAAGGCATTCTATATGCGACGGTGGGCTTGACCTCAATATTGCAGCAGGACCCCTGTGGAGAGTTGGCTGGATGTGACCGAGGGAGCTATCATATGAGTGGAAGGCAGCAAAAAACCCACCAACAACCCCAGCAGCTGTAGACAATAGACTACCCCTGAACGTGAAAAGTAGGGCATGGTCCTGTGGCTCCAATTAACCACCAATCTTCTCAGAGGCTGCTGGTGGTGGGAGAGGTCTGGGGCCTATGTCAGATCCAGCTCACTCCACAGCAGGAAGGAAAAGCCGTGCTAAAGAGCAACAGACTGTACTAAAGACAGCATCAGATGGGTCTGTGGTGAAGTGACCCCTTGGAAAAGAAGCCCCTGAATTTGGGAGAGTTTAGGTACAGGCTGAGGCCTATCTCCATGTAAAGACTTCAAACAGACAGGAAAATAAACTTTGGGTTTCTAGAGCTTGGTGAACTCATGGGGAAATGGGACAATAAGTGGGTGTAGATGATAAGATAAATACTACTGCAGTCCTGTTTAACAGAATTGCTACATTCTCTCTGGCTCCCTTGCCACCCTCTTCTCCCTTCTCCCCCTCCCCTCGCCTCTGTATATAAATTCTGTGGTGGTCAAGTCACTCTGGCCCACCAGGCAATCACTGGTGACTCTGGGAATTTCCCCCCACGAAAAGCTCTGCTGAAAACTAACAGTAGTTTTCTTGCTCAGATTTGTTTGAAACTTTTTTAAATGGACACTCTGAAAACAAGCCATGTTCTGTATGAAATGTTTTGATGGGGAAATGTGATTGACCTTTGTCTTATTTTGCTGAAACGCTACAAGCTGAGGAGCTTGCAGTAGCTATGGCGATATTTTAACAGTGGATGCCTTTTAATTATGTCAATATGATCAGTACAGCATCCCCTGTGCTGTTGCATTTTACTGTTTTTTATGCTGTCTCTCAATTTTTAATTGTGCTTGTCCTGCAGAGTTTAGTATTGAAAATGAAAATTGGCTGGGGAATCTTCTCACTAGTTCCCATTTGTGAGATAAACACGCTGGTTGGCTGTTCAAATGATCAGCAATGAAATAGTTAATGTAGACATTCTCAAGTTGGTACAGAATTAACACTTCAGTTATGATGCACTGAGCAGTTCACATCTCTGAGCTATTGTTTCTGCCTGCCTGCAGGCTCAGGATGACAGCTCTGCAGTAGGAAGGGCTTTTTCTGACACCACAAAGGCTAGAACCGTAGGCTGGGATTGTTGAAGGCTCCCAGGAGACCGGTGACCAGATGCCATGGGTGGCACGGTGGTGGTGGCAGTGTTCAGTGCTGTCTGAAGTCAGCAACTGGGCCAATCCTAGGGCTGTGGAGCAAAGGACAGGAGGTGGCTGTTCTGCTCACAGAGACCTTCTTCCCATTCCCCATGGTGGCTCCTCCTTTGCTTTGCGTCTCACGCCTGCCCCTGCACATGCCCATGTGGTTTCTGAGTGTAGCTAACCTGGGTTTCTCAGGCTCACCAGTGCTGCTTCTCCCTGGGACCAGAGTGTGTTGCTGTCATTCCAGTGTTGTATCTCCTGTGGTGCAATATTGGGGGCCAAGCTGCTGCCATCCCAGTATTGAGTCATTATTTCTTGGGACATGGTAGCTCTGGGGCAGGAGGCTCCCCTCTGAACTCCCAGGTCTCAACAGGTGACTGATGTCAGGACAAGAAACACAAGAATCAAGGGAGGCAGGCTGTCTATTGGTTAGGACTCTGGGATCCCGTTCCTGGCTCTCTGCTAGACTCCCTTTGTGGCTTTGGGCAAGTCACTTCTCCTTTCTGTGTCTCAGATTCTCCCATCTGTAAAATGGAGCTAATACTAATGACCCCTCTGTGCCCCCTTAGTACACGGCTTTCCGTTCACCTGCGCTGGGACCTCGCTGTGCTATGACCCCATTTTCACTTCAAATCCCCTCACGAATGGGCAGGTGGATGGGGGTGGGGCTGCTTTAAAATAGATGGAGACCCTGCTGGGAAGAGCAGTGACCCACCGAGATGCCTTAAGGAGTCTCCAGTGGCTGGTCAAGCTGTGATCTCGGCTACACGCCCTGGCATGTGAGAACTTCCCAAACTGAGCTTCCTTGAAATCCCTCTCCAGGGGAGAACCAAAGCAAAAACTTTCAGCTTGTCAATTCTTGTGAGCCCCTCCCCGCACCTATCCCAGCTATAGTGATCTCCGCTGTACTGGTGCTGTGTCGGGGTCCTTCCCCAGAGTTCACTTCCCTCGACTGCAGCTTCAGCCAAGATCCCCCTCAATGCCGCCTCTTGCTGGGAAGTCTCCACAGTGCCATCCCTTTGCAAAGTCCTCAGTGGAGAGGATGACAGGACCCCTGAGCGGAGTTCTTGCCACCGGGTAGGAGCCTTGTTCCCCTCAGTCTCTGTTCAGTCCCATTATCTGACCAACTTGGGGCTCGGGTACAGTCCCAGGGGGGAACCAAGATGTCATGGAGGGTTTCAGGTAAAGCTTAGGCAATGAGTTCTTTAGCTGCACTTCCCCCTGTTTGCTGACAGAGGGCGGCAGAGTTCCTTCTCTGAACAGTTTCTGTCTATGGAGTTCTGGGTAAACAGCTGATGGAGCAGGTGTTGGCTGCTCTTTCCCCTCTTCACCAATAGATGGCGGTAATGAGCTGCATAACATCTGCATTTCAGGCTGCCAGGCACACACATTGCATGGGCTGGTAGCTGTGAGCTCTGCTACCAGCGCCACAGAGTTCGAGTACCAGGGTGACTGACACTCGTAAAACACAGACAAGGAGGGTGAGGCAGGTAATCTCTTATCGAACCAACTTTTGCTGCCTTTCAAGCTCCACAGAGCTCCTCGGGTCACAAGAAGCTGGAAAGCTTCTCTTCACCATCAGAACTTGGTCCAGTAAAAGAGATTTCCTCACTCATCTTGTCTGTCTCATCCTGGGACCCACACAGCTACAACAACACTCCTGAACTGGATAAGTTAGATTCTGTTCTAGTGGATGGATTGGTGCATACAGCCTGAAAGAAAATTGTACAGGGACTTTTGGGCTAGACCTGGTCAGAAACTTAAATATTTTCCACAAACTTTTGAAAGGAACAAATTAATGTTTCTGGGAAGTCTTTGGGTTTTCATTTAAAAACAAATATTTCCCTAAACTTTTCAGTTTTCAAAAACTGAATTTTTTGGCTCTTGCAAATTTTTAAAATTGAACACCTTACTGACTGTTTCCAAAAGAACTTTCATCAGAAAATAATTTTTGACCAACTCAGACAGAGCACATGTACTGAGACAAGAAACCACACCCCACTTCCCATTCCCCTGCCAGAACTGGGGTACCATTCATAGGCCATGCTCTTCCAAACATAATCTCGAAGGGACTAAGCCCTATCCTACCCTTCGGGAGAGCACGAATGCGAAGTAACACAAGGGGCAAGGCATCAGGCCACTTAAGAGAGGCCTCCTGACAGACCTTTGAGAGGTGTCGCTTGAGTGTCTGATTTGTGCGTTCCACTACTCCACTGGCTTGTGGTCGCCAGGGTGTGTGGAGTTTCCAGGGGATTTGCAGAGCACTTGATATCTTTTGAACAATTTGAGATGTGAAGTGTGTTCCATTATCAGATTCCATCCACTGCGGGAGGCCGAAGCGAGGAATGATTTCCTTGACAAACTTAAGAGCCACTGTTTTGGCAGTGTTGTTGCGACATGGGAAGGCTTCAGGCCATCCTCTGAATCGATCCACTAAGTCGAGAAGGTACCTATAACCCTTGGGTTCTGGGAAACTCAGTAAAGTCTATTTGCCACACTAATCCTGGGCCTGGGGTAGGTTCCAGGGTGGCTGGTAACACTGCTACTCCTGGTCGAGGGTTATTCTTTTGGCAGATTAAACATTCAGCTTGTACCTGTGATGCTAGGGGTTTAAGTCCAGAGGTTAGAAAATATTTATTCATAAGCTGGGTAAGAGCCTCTCTGCCTGCGTGTGTGGTCTGATGCAGTTTCTGCAACACTGGTCGAATCAAGCCCTTGGGCAGGAGGATTTTTCCCTCTGTGGAATAAAGCCATCCCGCCTTTTCCTGGAGACTGAGCCTGTCAGCCAGGTTTCTGTCCTCTTGGGAGTACTGAGGGGCTGCAAGCTCACCCACTGATGGGATGAGGGCATGCATTTGGGCATTCTCCTCAGTTGCTGATTTCAGGGTAGCAGCTCGCTTAGCTTCCCTGTCTGCTCTGGCATTACCCTTGGTTACATCTTGATCTTCCCTTTGATGGTGTAGCGGGGCTGCCTGGCTCCCAGGCGCCCCTGGAAGCGACGAGCCGGAACAGCCGCCAGAGTGGGCGGAGCCACCGCGGCCTGTCCCCGCCCCCCGGAAGTCAAGGGGCGGGACAGGAAGTATAAAGGCCAGGCCACAGCGCTCAGTAGCTGGCCGGCAGCAGGAGAGGGCAGATGCTGGTGCCCAAGCTCCCGCGGACCTGAGCCTGCTGAGAGCCCGGTATTCTGAGGAGCGGTCTGAGCCTCCCCCCGCCGAGAGCCCAGAGGGAGCGACAAGCCTACCTGCTGCTCGGGGCCCGGAGGAGCCCATGATCTGCGACCCAGCAGAGGGAACTCAGGAGGAGCAGGTACCCACGGAGGAGGAGATGGGAAGTGGCCCGGGGATAGCAGACCCCGAACCCATGTCAGTGTGTTGCGGTCAGGATCCCCACTGACTGCGCGGCAGACGGACTGCTGCGGATAGGGCCCCAGGCTGAAACACAGTGGAGTGGGTGGGCCTGTGTTCCCCCCTGCCACCCCGTGCTGGGTGGCAGTCTCTCCTCCTCCTTGTCCAAGGGGCCTGGGCCTCTGACAGACTATTTGTTGGCTGCCCCGCCCTGACCTAGGGCCTGGGCCAACCCAAACTGACCCAGCCCCTGCTACAAGGCCTGGGCCACTGACTGACTATTGGTTTGCTGCCCCGCCCTGACCCAGGGCCGGAGCTGTTAATTGTGTGCTCAGTCCCTGCATAAGGGCCTGAGCTCTGAACTACTAATTGTATGCTCAGCCCCTGCCCAAAGGTCTGGGCCCTAACTGCTATTAGCTTCGTAGCGGGGCGGCCTGACTCCCAGGCGCCCCTGGAAGGGACGAGCCCTACCCCGGAACTATTACAGATGGGCTTTGCAATGCACTACTGCTACTGCTGAGGGGAGTTGTACCGCTTCTAAAAGCCGGAGAATTTGAGACCCATGCTTGACCGGAGAGCCTTGGGCTGTTAGCATTCCCCTTTCCTTCCACAAACCAGCGTGAGCATGCAATACCCCAAAAGCGTACTTTGAGTCAGTAAAGATATTAACCCGTTTGTCTTTTGCCAGCTCGAGTGCACGAGTCAGGGCCACTAGTTCAGCAAGTTGGGCAGATGTTCCTGCCGGTAAACTCTCAGCTTCCACGGTATCATGAAGAGACACAATAGCATAACCAGCCCTCCCATGCCCATCCAGAACACTACTTCCATCTGTATACCATTCCAAGTCAGCATTTGGGAGTGGCTGATCTTTTAGATCTGGGTGGCTAGAATACTGAACATCTATGATTTCCAGACAGTCATGTTCCTGCTTTTCTGTCTCTGGTAGCAGGGTAGCTGGATTAAGGGAGGGACAGATCTGTAGGGTGACTTCAGGATTCTCTAACAGCTTCGCCTGGTACCGAGCAACCCGAGCCTATGTGAGCCAAAGACCACCCTTAGTATCCAGCAAGGCTTGAACTATATGGGGAGTATACACTTGCACAGTTCCTCCCAGTGTCAGTTTTTCAGCTTCCCCAAGCACTAGAGCAGTAGCTGCGACCGCCCTCAAACAGGCTGGCCATCCCTTTGAAACTTGATCCAGTTGTTCAGAAAAGTATGCCACAGGACGCTTCCAGGCACCTAATAGCTGGGTAAGCATTCCCAAAGCTACCCCTTTTCGTTCATGCACATACAGTTGGAACGGCTTAGATATATCGGGCAAACCCAGGGCTGGTGCTTCCATTAGCTTCCTTTTCAAGATTTTAAATGCCCTGTCCGCTTCTGGGGACCAGTGAAAGGGGTCATGATCTGCTCCCTTAACACATTCATACAGAGGTTTAGCCCACAGTCCAAACTCTGGAATCCATATTCTGCAAAAACCTGCTATGCCCAGGAAAGCCCTAAGCCGTTTACGGTTGCTGGGGAGGGGAACTTGGCAGATAGCTTCCTTCCTTTCATTTGAGAGCTGTCTCTCTGCCTGATGTGAAATCCCAGATATTGAACCTCTGAAAGAGCAATTTGGGCTTTGCTTTGAGATACCCTGTATCCTCGCAGTCCAATAAAGTTTAGGAGACTCACAGTAGCTCTGAGACAAGGGATTAGACCCACAGCAGCAATCAACAAGTCATCTACATATTGCAGCAGGAGGGCTCTGTCTGAATTATCCCACTCCTCCAAGTCTCTGGCCAAAGCCTGTCCAAACAGAGTGGGGGAATTTTTAAATCCTTGAGCCAATACTGTCCAACAAAGCTGCTTTTTAACCCTTCGTTGTCCTCATTATGCCTTGCAGTATTTTGCAGATCTCACAGTTGCTTGGGCACATTCAGGCCCCCCTTTCTCTTGGTTGTCAGCCAAGTCTTGGCTGTGAACAATGTCCTTGGATGAGCCAGCATGACTGAGCTTGCTAGCTGTATTTTCCTCTCAGTTAACTCATTCTGTGCTTTTTCCTCTTCCTTTCTCGCTTCTTCTAACTTACAAAGGAACCTTCCACTCTTCACTCATACACCTTTTCTCCAACCATTAACACATACACATTGCCATCATACACCTTTCCAGTAACGTAACTTCTGTACAGAGCTTTGAAGCAACAAACCAGGACGGGCACACTCACTTCTGAGAATTCCACTCTGTACAACCTCTAGTGTCCAATAGCTTTTCTTTTTAAACCTTAAATGCCTTCTGTCTTCATCCCTAGCCTTAGCTATAACCTGATTCCACTCCACTTCAGACAACAGGGTTCTCATAAGTATATTACAATCATCCCAGTCAGGCTTATGGCTAGCTAGACACCCTTCAAAGATAGAAATGAACTTGCTTGGATTCGTTGAAAATTCTCCTGCCTCTGCCTTAAAAGCAGCCAGATGTACAGGGTTAAAAGGTACATGCGAGTAGACAGACACTATCTGAGCTGGCCGTTCCTGAGTTCCTGGATGGGCTACCACACTCTCAGTAATCAACGGATACAATCCCACGGGGGGTGGGGAGGGGTGGTACTCTCTGAAGCCTGTGGGGGTGAAGCCAAAGGGGACACCGATTCTGGCATTACAACAATGGGAGGGTTCTGGGGTTTAGCAGCTCTTACTACCGAGCCCGTCGGAGTCAAATGGCACTTGAGCAAAATATCAGTCCTATTTCTTAACACCATGAACGTATACGCATAGAGATGTTCATTCCATTTACCTGTTCTCTGACAGAACAAAAGCAATTGAAGGATCGTGTTGTAATTAAGTGATCCTTCTGGTGGCCACCTTTCTTGGCACTCTAGCTGGTACTGAGGCCAATCAACTGTACAGAACCTTTTCAATTTACTTTTAATCAACTGATCAGATCCAAACACTTTCCAGTTCACCAGAATGCATTCTAAGGGTGTACACTGTACCCTGCCGGCTGTACTCTGTCCCTGCCCCATACCAAGGGAGACTCTGGGCGTCCCCAGGTCAAAACAGGCAGACACTGGGCGTCCCCAGGTCAAGACAGATAAGTCCCCACTGGACTGTTCCTACCTTATCCAAGGGTCCGGTTCTGCACCATCACCGTTGCCTATCAACGGGACCGGTTCCCCACCGTCGCCCGCAGCTGCTTCTCCACTGTCTGTGTGCGTTGCACCGTTGTGCCCTCCGGGGTCGAGCAAACCACGTCTCTGCCGAGGCCCCTGATGAAGTCACCGGTGAGCGCTCTGGGCGTCGGTCGTCGTCGTAATCCGTCGGCCACCAGAAGGGATCCGGGCAAGGCTAAATTTCAGCCTTGAGCCCCACGTTGGGTGCCAAAACTGTTGCCTGCCCAGAACTGGGCCCGAGATGGCAAACAGGGGGTTCGTCACCCGGTGTGCTTGGCACCAATAAAGACACCGAGGGGAGAAAGCCTACTTCAGAGCCTGTAAGCAGTTAGCATAGAAGTAGGTGAGAGTTCCCAAGATGGAGTCACTGTGGTTCACAGACCCAGAGCAAAGGAGCTTCATCGGCACTTTTGGCCTTCCACTCTCCCGAGTTACCTGGTAGCTATGCCTAGTGGACCCCAACCCCAGCATGAGGATTGGTTGGGAAAGTGGAGATGGGCTACCAGAGACGGCCTCATTCAAAGCCTCCCTGCCAGCCAAAAGACAGCATGGAGCCTCTCCGGCCTGGGAGGCTGCTTGAGGAGCCAGCCAGCCACCCCGGGAAGCTGATATCCGGATGAGAGGAGCAGCCAGCCCTTGCCACACCACCAGCCTAGCTTCACTGGTTCAGACCACACCCCTCCTTTCCCCCAGATCTCTGGCAAAGCTGGGCTCAGCCCCTGTTGGTAAGATGCCAGAGGGTACATCTGTACTGTGCTTTACACCCACAGCAGTGCGTCTCCCAGCCCAGGTTCGCAGAGCTCACACTATGGCCCTACACACAGCTGTGTAGACACTCGGGCTGGGGCAGGATCCTGCCCTCTGAAGCCCAGGGAGAGGAGGGGCCTGCTGGCGCAGCTTGCAGCATTTCTGGTTTAGACCCAGGGATGGTTCCCATTGTTTCTAATTCTAATATAACTCTATTACACTGGAATATTGCTCCGACTGACTGAGCTGCTCAGCTGTTTATCTGATTTATGGACAAAAACTTCCTCCATCCTCTGAGCTGAACTCATGACACTGACCGACAACATCTCACACTCATACTCGCGTTCTCCGGGACGTTCATTAACAACCTGTTGTGGAGATGATGTTGCTAAATCGAATCACTTGCCTTAAATTCCAACGGTTCCTTCTTCCCCTGTGGAGGCTGGCAGCTCTTCCCTCTGAGATTCTGCATTTTATCTGCATGGTAAATGGGAGCTAATCAGAGACAGTGTCTGTGTCAGCCAGGTGTGTCCAAGTGTCTGTTTCAGCTCAGTGTGTAAATATGCCTGGACCTGCCTGCTGTGAAGCACAGAGGGGTTTATGGACATGTTTTTCTGACGGGCAGCGCCGGAGGACTCTGCTCCAGTCCAAGGGCTTGGAGATGTGGCTGGACTGTCACCCGACTCCTGTGCTTTGCTGCCATTAGCTGGGGTAAGCCTTCCTGCAGCTCTTTGATGGCCTGCCGCTGCCCCTGCCAGGGGAGAATTCACAGACGTATCCCGGGAAAGCCCCGGGAGGGGAGTGGCATTGTTGTGGCACCATCAGTCGCTCCTGGTCTAACCAGGGACATTTCACTGCCAGGGACATTCCCACCTGGGGGTGATTATTTAGGGACCTAAATCCTATTCCTCCTAATCTCTTCTCTTGGCTTTTGGCCCCTCCTGTATCCCAGAAAGCAGTAGAGTCCCTAGCAATTACTTGAGAAACACGGCCCCCTGAGGCTGAGGGAGCCAGGCGCTTCCACCCTAGTTACAATGGAGAGGCCTTCACATGGGCCTGCACGGCTTCCCAAGACAGCTCACAGTTCCCCAGCCAGGCCAGGGGCCGATGAACTCCTCCGTACAGGTGTGGTCCAGGCCAGCCCTCCCCTCTGCAAGTGCTTCCCTGGGCCTGCTGACTGCATTGAGAAAGTCCCAACCCCATTTCCAGCACTGGCACCAGCAGCAGTGCGAGTTTTGGTGCAGACAGAGTGCAGGGGGTTGGCACCAGTCGTGGATTAGAGGGTCTGGGCCATGCCCCAGCCTTTAAACCAGGCCCTGGGAGTAACCCCTTTAGTGTGCCAGACTTCCAAGGGCAGGCCACGTGACTATTACTGCAGGCCTGGGCCTTCGGACTCCAGCTCCCCTGTTTCTCACTTAGTGACAGGTTTCAGAGTAGCAGCTGTGTTAGTCTGTATTCGCAAAAAGAGCAGGAGTACTTGTGGCACCTTAGAGATTAACAAATTTATTTGAGCATAAGCTTTCGTGGGCTACAGCCCACTTCATCAGATGCATAGAATGGAACATATAGTAAGAAGATATATATACATACAGAGAACATGAAAAGATGGGAGTTGCCCTACCAATTCTAAGAGGCTAATTAATTTTTTACAATGTGGTAGGCGTGTCGGGACAATGCCACGTCTGGTTTCCGCCTTAGGGCTCTGAACCGCCGACGGGCATGCTCAGGTGTTAGCCCCATTCTAATTCTGGCCTTTTGTTTAAAAGGTTCGTAGTCGTTCATGTGTTCTTTAGGCATTTCATCTGCCACCTCTGCTACAGCCTGGAATGGAACCCACAATTCCTGAGGTCTCTGCTGTCAGCAAATAGCTGTGAAATCCCCTGGCAAAATGTGTGTCTCATCTCCCTCTAGTGCTGGCCCATAGGGAGTATGACAACCTGCTACTGCTATTGGCTCCTCCATTCGCTCAAGTGACAGAGGTCTGTGCACGGGATCTCAGGATTTTAACCCTGCTGATGATCCATATCGGTGTCACTATGATGCCACGTGATGGATCTTCTGTTTTTTACAGTTTGCTTTTTAAAAAACGTAGGAAGTTAGACACACACACACACACACTACAGAAAAACCTACTTTAAAAGAACATTGTTAACGTTTCAAAGTCAAGCACTGATACCTAGGGAATGCCAGAACCCTTGCCTCGTTGAGTGCACAGGATGGACCTACGCTAGGGAATGAACGCAGGTTGTACACTGAGAAAAGCTGTTGTCTGTAGGAGCCCTACCCCATCTGCTGCAGGAGCTGGAAGGTGTGATGAATGAGGTGGGGGGTGCAAGAAGAGAAAGGATGGTTTCAAGGGTAACACTGTTGACTGCCGCCCTGGAGAATTGGATTCTATCCCTGCCTCTGCCCCAGAGTTGCCATGTGGTGCTGGGCAAGTCACTTAAACCAAACTTTTCCCAGGTGGCCACTGAATGTGTGTTCCTCACTTTCTGGGTGCTCAAATTGAGACCCTGGGGTCTGATTTGCAGAAGTGCTGAGCGCTCACAGCTGCAACTGAAGTCAATGGGAGCAGTGCTCTGAACATAGTGCTTTAGAATGCTAAATACTCCAGAAAATCAGGTCCTCGGGGTCTCAAATGCACATACACAATGTATATCCGCGGGTGCGGATATCTGTGGCTATAAAGAGGATCTCCACGGATTCACAGGGCTCTAGTGACAGCGAGTGAGACCCGCAGGGCCATGGCCAACGACTGGGCCAGGAACCGCAGCGGCGAAAGAAGCAGCATGTCGGGCTGTCGTCGCAGGAGCCAGAACCCAGCCCAGGCAGCTCCTCCGGCATGGCTGTACCTCCACCAGCCCTGCCAGCGGGGCGGGCACTAGACTGACTGGCAGCTGTCTCTGGTCACACTAGTGTGTGCAAGCGGTGTCTCCTGACCGGGAGCATGTGCGCCTGTCTCACTCGTTGTCACTAGAGCCCTGCATGTCTGCGGTATCTGCTTTAGATCCATGGCTATCCGCATCTATGGAGATAATTATGTGTCCGCGCAGGGCTCTACTCAAATGGGACACCCAAAATTACTTCCGGCCTTAATCTCTCTAGTCCAGCTCCTCAAAGGTATTTAGGCACCTAACTTGCAATAAAGTCAATGGCTGTTAGGTGCCTAAATACCTTTGAGAACCAGTGCCTCTATGCCTCTGTTCCCATCTGTGAAATGGGGCTAATACCCCCCTCTCATCTCCCAGGGCTGTTGTGAGTATAAACCCATTCATGTCTGTGAAGCACTCAGATACTGGCATGATGAGCGCTATAGAAAAGCCTTTGGGGAAATGAATAATTCTGTCTTCAGAGCAGGGTTTGTATAATGTGCAGTAAATAAGGCTGGGGCGGGGGGAGGAGCAGTCACACATTGACCAGTGAGGAGAAAACACACTATTGAATAGCTCCTCATTCAGTGAGCACCGTCCATCCTCTGCACCGAGTGAGGCAGAGGACCCATGGAAAAATAGTACATTATCATGCCATTAAAGACTATACCATTGTGCATGCGCACAAGGGGGCTGAACTCAGTTACATGGGCAACCTTAATTGTGGCATTTCCTAACGTTTGAGCGCTTGACTTTGCAACCTAAATAATGTTCTTTTAATGCAGTTCCTTTGTGTGTGATATAAGATATAGTCTGGTGTCACCCATCTATAGTCAACTCATAGCTCTGTCACTGACTGTCACACAACTTTGCCTGTTTTTACTCTTTCCAACAGTGCTAGTGACTCAGGTGGAAGTGGGAGCCTGGACCTACCATTATGGTAACAAATCTGATTACTCCTGGGAGCTGGCCAGAAACTTTTGCAGGTCATTCTACACCGACCTCGTAGCAATCCAGAACCAGGGGGAAATTGCTTATCTCAAAAATGTCTTACCCCACCATAGAGCATACTACTGGATTGGGCTACGAAAAATAAACAATGTCTGGACGTGGGTTGGCACCAACAAGGCCCTGACGAAGGAGGCTGAGAACTGGGCTAACAAGGAACCCAACAATAAAGGGAGGAACCTAGACTGTGTGGAGATTTACATAAAGAGGGATCGTGATGCTGGAAGATGGAATGATGAGAACTGCCAAAAGAAAAAGAGGGCGCTGTGTTACCAAGGTAACCACCCCACCACTGTCATTCTCTATGGAAGTGTGGGTCTGTCTAACACGTGTAGGGCTGGGGAGAGTTGCTGGATTGACAGCTCTGGAGAAATAAGTCCCTAATTGTCCATAGAAGAGTGTCAATGGCCCGGCCGCCTCCCATGCCCCCTCGTGGTCTGAGGTTGCTCCGCAAGCCACTCTCGCCTCGCCTGGCGGGAGTCTTTCCCTACTGCCTGGAGTGTGTTCTCCCTGGCTCTCAGCCTTCTTCAGCCCTCTGGCTCAGGCTTCCTTCCAGGCCCAAACCCTGCCCCCGGTGAAGGGTTTCCTGCAGAAGCCCCCTGGCTTGTCTCTCCCTGAGCATCCCCCTTCTCTGAAGCTTCCTGCCACTTGTCCAGGGACATCAGCTGACCCCTGCTCAGCTGTGCCTACCTGGTAACTAGGGTTGGCTGGCCCCAGGCCTCTCGCCCTTAAAGGGCCAGACACGCGGTTACAAAGAGGTACTGTCTGGGCAGAGGAACATCACCCACCCACCCACCTAGAGTGCCTCAACCCTCATGTGCAGGGTCAGTCGGTCTCCATGGCCCACCGAGTCCTGACTTCTCTACGGAGACAGCCACCAAGGGCCTGGTTAGTGCTAGCTGGTGTGAGGCGTTAGTGATATTGTCCCGTGGCCGGCAGCACAGATCTGCACCCGCTTTGCATGTTAGCTGCTGTGTGTAACACCTGTGCCTGGGAGCACTCACTGCTCTCTGTGCCTCGCTGGTTCCTTTGGCTGGGGCGTTAAAGTCCTGCCTTCCACGTTCTCCCTCACAAATGGGCCACGCAGACGGGAGCTGAGCCTGGGCTCTCAATGAGTCTTGCTTTGATCCCTACATTCGTCTCCTCACAAAGTCCCGTTGTAAATTGACATGCCAGGCGCTTGGTTCCAGGAGCACCTGTTCTGAGCCCTGGGGAGATGCAGTGGAGTCTCCTTGCCAAAGAGTTACTACCCTCTTCGGAGTGCAATCAGTGCGGGGTGGGGGGGGGCAGGAAGCTCAAAGCACAGCCTGATAGCCAAACGTGGCACACGCTGCCCTCTGATCAATGCCTGGGTGTGTCCCCTGCAGGCCCAGCATGCAACGCTCCATCTCAATCCAGAGGGCAGCCTACCCGTCCAGGTCAGCGCTGTCCACAGGCAGCGCCTCTGGGTCCACGAGCAGTGTGACCATCTGTGCAAAGCAGCCACTGCCTCCAAGCTTCTGGCAAGGTGCCAACGCCACCTGGCTGGGCAAAGCTTGGGTGCCCTGGATGGTATCTAGGCCCCGAGTGCTCTTGCAGGGCCGGAGCCAAGGCCTTTGAAAGCAGGTTTTTAACCCATGACTTTAACAGGCTCTGACAGAATCCCGCAGTGAAGAAATGCAGCAGGGATGGAGTGCAGGATCCGGGCAGTGGGGTGGGGTCTGACTGGGCTCTAAGGAGTTGTTAGGGTGGATCCTAACCCAGCTGTATCTCTGCAGCGTCTTGCCAGCGTTCCTCCTGCAGCCAGCGTGGCGAGTGCGTGGAGACCATCGGGAACTACACCTGTGATTGCTACCCTGGTCTCTACGGGCCTGAGTGTGAACACGGTAAGGGCAGTCGAACAGGGGCACTAGGGGAGGGAGCCCCGCTGCAGGGCCTGCTACAGTCACTGCATTTACTTTCTGGAGGGTCCCAACTCCCCCTGAGGGCATACCTGGCTCTGTAGAGGGTCGTTGGGGAAGAAGGCCTCTGTCAGGACTTGCAGCTCCTCTGTGCTCGGGTCTGTAAATGGCCCTGGCAGTCCTGGACAGCCCTCGGCTCCCTCAGGGTCTGCAGCAGCCTCCCAGCTCTGTGGGTTTCTTGTCTTGGGTTGGCTGTAGGGTTCTGTTGTTGAAGCTGATGGTGGTGTCCAGGAAGTTGATGCTAGTGTGGGAGTGTTCCCCAGAGAGTTTAATGGCTGGGTGGGTGGTGGTTGTTGAAGTTGTGATGGAAATCTGTGTGGGAGTTTAAGCGTTGCATTTTGCTGCGGTTCTGGGAGTACGTCTCCCAGACCCGAGGAAGAGCTCGATGGAGCGAAAGCTCGTCTCTCTCACCAACAGAAGTTGGTCCAATAATAGCTATTCCCTCACCCACCTTGTCTCTCTAATATCCTGGGACTGACACAGCTACAGTGCACTCAGCGTGATGGCATTTCTCTTGGTCTGTGACACAATAATTTGAAACACCGCAGCCCATCAATTCCAACATTGGGGAGGATGGAGGACCTGGTCTGGGGATAATGCTGGAATGAGGATACAGCCAAAGCCCCGAGCATGCAGGGAGAATGGGGGACCCTGGAATGGTGGAAAGGGAGAGAATTAGGGCACAGAATGCTCCTGGCTTGGGGCAGAATTGGGGACTGTGGCATGGGGGGGGGTGGAAGAAATGGGGGAGACGCAGAGCTCCTGGCAAAAGGGTGGGGGCTAGGGAGTCCCTGAAATAGAGTGGGGTGGGAGGGTGGCACCCAGGGACCTTGTGGGGGACAGAGGGATGCAAAGAGTCCCTGGTGCATGCAATGTGCTTGACTTGACTTACAGAAGTAACAAAACATGGGCATCTCTCTAGTTTAGCCCCCGAAGAGTCCAACCCAAACCCACAAAGGGCCGAGCAGAGTCAGGATAAAGTTGTATGCTCAGTAATAGGTTGTTATTGAATGTTTGCTTTGCAATAGTGCTTAGAGGCCTCAACCAACATGTGGGGCCGACTGTGCTAGGCCCTGTACACTAGAGCGGTTTCAGTTTGTGAGAAGTTTCATTGTTTCACAACTGGCTTCATTCCAAACCAAGACGGATCAGGACTGCACCCGGGCCAGGGACCCGAGGACTTCCAGAGTCCCAGAGGCCAGTTACAAGTAGAGCAGCCTGGGGAGTCACTGGCCCAGGACTCTAGAGGCCCTGGGATCTCCAGCCCGGGGCAGTCTGCATGGCGGAGCGACCCCAGAGCTGCACCCCTGGGAGCTGGTCCTGGAACTTCCAGGCTTCCAGCTCCATGACACGGACACTGGAAGCGCCAAGAGCCCTGGCTCGAGCAGGGAGCCTAGCAGACAACAAGAGCCCCTAGAGACCTGGCCCTGCCACAGCATGGGGAGCCCACCCGCCCCGAGACTCGACTCCCGACTCCCCGAGCTGGGGCTCGCGGGACAGAAGAACATAAGAACGGCCAGACTGGGTCAGACCAAAGGTCCATCTAGCCCAGTGTCCTGTCTTCTGACAGTGGCCAGTGCCAGGTGCCCCAGAGGGAATGAACAGAACAGGAATCATCCAGTGATCCATCCCCTGTCGCTCATTCCCAGCCTCTGGCATCCCCATCCCCGCCCATCCTGGCTAATAGCCATTGATGGACCATCCTCCAGGCACTTATCTGGTTCTTTTTTGAACCCTGTGGATCTTGGAACACCAACAAAAACCACTGTGTGTTTTGACGAAAGTGGAGTCAAATCTGTAATAAATTTGGTGAATCAGTTCTCGTCAGCACATTGGCATTTTCAGTCTAAGGTAAGTTTTGCCAGAACATTTGCAATCAGCTCTACTGTACATGGACATAGTGTGAGAGCCCCTGAGCCAAAGAATTTACACTCTAAAGAGACAAGACAGACAAAAGGGGGAGATCAGGCAGACGTACTAACGGTAGATTGGGAAGTGAGACAGAGATTAAAGGACTAAATCCACACAGGGCTTTAGGCCCTTAAATCCAACATCTGGGGGCCATGGAGATCCTCAAAACCCCTGCTCAACTGCCGCCTGGCCCTAGAGCTGCTGAAGTTTCCACCAGTAAAACCAGCGCTAAAGACTTGCTGACACTCTCTCGCTATGCTGTAAGCACAGCCCTGCCCAGAGTAACGGTTGCACCCTGATCCTCACTCCCCTGCCATTGCCAGCAGAAGGGCATCACTTCTCAGAATTGCCCATTGCACGTCCTTCAGGGAATCCCATTTTTCTGTAACAAAGGAGAATTGGCCACCCTCTCTCTTGCCCTGCATTGGGTTGGTGAAGGGAAATAGGTCTCAAGAAGGGTTTGAATGTAAGGAATTTGGCAGGCGTGTCAGGCATACACAAGGTTCGGGTACGATGTCACATTGTTGGAGGAGGTTTGTCTAGACTGAAGCTTCTGGGGTTACCTGCTCACTAAACAGAGCAGAAAAGTCTTGACATGCACGATACAGCTCTATATGGGGCCAAACGAAAGAACATCCGTTTAAACTCTTAACAAGCAGGGGAAACTAAATAGCAGGACTGGAGAGATTCATTTTGTACATCTGCCCTTGTCTGCTGGCACATTGAACTATTTCTCAATGAAGGTGCCATCATCTGTGTTTCTCTTTCTGCAGAAATTACCGACATGATGGTGAATCAAACCCCAACCAGTGTCAGTGATTTCGAAGGCTCAGAACTTACCATGAATTGTACATTCAAGACAGTCAATAACAGCACCATGTATGTGCGATGGTATCACTATGGGACGGAGGCACTAAAGACAGAGCTGGTGAATGACAGCGATGTGATCACAACCCTGCATTTGGACAATGGGTTTGCCTCTCTCACTTTGAAGAATGCGAATTCATCTAATACAGGAACCTACGTGTGTGAGGTGGGGATCACAGCAAGGAACCTGTCTGTGTCAGGAGCCG